>NC_142796.1:28803148-28910389 GCF_049724085.1 Artemia sp. Qi Xiang Cuo
TTTTTCTATAGCATGTTTTTATTGTGTGTGTTGAAATGTGGAGGTGGAAATTAAGTTTTTGGTCAAGCATGAGACCTAGGTAATTAATATGATTATCTTCAGGAATAGTTGTTTTATTTAGAGTTAGTTTTGCATTAACATGGTTTCGCTTCCGGTGAAATTGGATTATTTTTGACTTGATAGGTGCAATGGGTAAATCTGAATGTTGAGAGAATTTTTCAAATTGGAAAAGTGACTTTTGCAGATTTGACTGTGCTATCTCAAAGGTGTTCCCAGATGACCATAGCACCATATCGTCAGCATATTGTAGGTTCGTGTGGGGTAGGTTCATGTCCCAGAGATATAGGGCAAACAGGAGGCAACTGAGGACTGCTCCCTGAGGTAGGCCTTTGGTTGTTGTCTTTTGGGGTGAAGAGGTTGAACCAACACAAACAATGAAACTTCGCACTTCTATGAAGGATTTTATAAAGGATACTAGCTTGGGGGGTAGTCCAAGGTTTGCAAGTTCGTTTAAAAGGATTTGGTGGTTCAAATTGTCATATGCCCCTTCAAAATCTAGGAAAGCTACAACTAGGACATTATTTTTTGAGAATGATTCATTTATTGCATTTTTTAGCAAAATGAAAGCATCTGTTGAGGAGTGGTGTTTCCTGAATCCAGTTTGAGTGTGAGGGATCATATTGTTTTTTTCAACAAACCAGGAGTCTGTGATAGATCATTTTCTCCATTATTTTCCCCATCACAGGAGTAATCATTATGGGCCTATAGGACTCTGGGTTCTCTTTGGATTTATTTTTCTTTAGGATTGGTAGGAGGGACGAACACTTCCTTATATTGGGGAACTTAGAAGATGCTCAAGCGTGATTAAAACAATTTAGCAGTTTTTGTTTGCATGAGGGGGGGAGAGTCTTTATCCATGTAGGGTGTATATTGTCATAGCTGCTACTAGTTTTGGTCCTAATATGATGTATTGCATTATTCATTTCCTGGATTGAAAATGGACTACTTATATACTCGGCTCCTGGGCGTGGTTGGTAACTTGGGTTCATAGGAATTGGGGACATTTTGCTTTGATTATTTGATGTTAGCTTATTAGCGAAAAGAGTTGTAAATAGCTTAGCTTTTTCATTATCATTGTCATAATGGGTATTATTATGTATAAGCTCATACCGGAGTGGGTTGGGGGAAATCATTTTCCCACAGATGTGGCTTATGACTTTATGTATGATTGGCTCATAGCTTGGGCGCCAGACCTCTATAATGTGACAACTAGGTGATCAAAAAGACACAGTCAGTTTGACAATAGTTTCCGACTATATCGACCACGCTGAATCTGAATATGGGTGGTGGCAAAGCTGGAGGTGACGGCTTGACCTTCTAAAATCCAAAAAACACCCTTTTTTGGCCTATAAAATGTTTACATACTGTTTATTTTTTTTTTAAGGTTGTATTACTCCAATTTAGTTGCATGGCATCTCATATTATTCCTAATGTGGTCGTCTCTTAGAAAATGGTTGTTTTTTTCCGATATCTTGTATAGTCCCGGAGCTATAGGCTAATATTTAATAATTTTTCCTGAAAATCTCAAAATTCAAAAATTTATTTCAAGGTAAAGAACGTATCTCGTAACTTAATATATTTTTAGGATTTTTCATGTTTTACCAGAATTTACATTGGATATTGAGCTTCACATTGCCGAACATTTCCAAGCTCCAGCTGTTTGTTGAAGCTGCACAGAATTTTTTTTAAGTATAAGCCAAAAATGTATGCGAAAATGTATCTTTGCCAAATAGTCATATGACACAATATTCTACGCTAGAATTTAGCGTAGATTCCAAATATCAACGTTAATTTTCAACCCAATATTAAGTTCGTTTGTTATAAGCTAATGACTTATTTGTAGGCCTTTTTTTTTTTTATATGGTACAGCGAGTCATGTTTATATGCTAAATTTTGACGCCGAGTCTAACGGTAGTGTTGACTTCGTCATCGTGTTTCAACTTTAGTTGCTATATACTATTTAATTTGCTATAAGCTCTGATTTTCTTGAAGTACTGTACATCTATATAAAAATACTTGTATTTTTATTAAAATACTTGTTTAAAAATACTATTGGGTTAAAATTAATTGAGTAAAAACACAAGTAAAGCCTGTCAGAATACAGTTCCCGCGCATCCCAACGGTTTTCCCCCCACGTGCGAAAAAAATCCCGCTAATCTTCGTCTGAATCGTCGCTGTCGGCACCACATCGCCCACCACTTGCGCAAAGAATGTCGCATGGCTTTATCCCCAAACAAGGACACTTTTTACTGCACACAGTTTTACAGTAACAAAAGGTCGAAGCCTTGTTGACAGTTAGAGGCCAGGGGGTCAGCGCTGAAGTCACTGGACTGACTCCTAAAATGTCGTGATGGGTCCAGCCAAACTCAAGTGGGTTGAAGACACAGGGCTTAGGAATCACAGCCTGAAGAATAATGCTCCACTGAATTATAGCTCGCTTGACGTTATATACGAAAGAACCATCTGTTGGGGGCAAGCTGTTCAAGTTCTTTTTTTCTGGGAAATAAATTAATTCGGAGGTCATTGAGAGAATCAAATTCGGACTGTTCTTTGCTATATACCGATACAGCCAATTTCGTACAGATACGCATGATTTCGGGCTCGTACATAATGATGTTTCGGATATCACTCCTCACTTTCAGTGTAAGGTCAGCAATTTCTTGAATGAGCTGTGATTTAACAGCAGATGTAGCAAATGTTTTTTTGCCCTTCGAGAAGAAAAAACTGACCGTATCACATCCACTAATGCAATATAGCAGTCCTCTTGACTCTAAAACAGCCCACGATGTTCTGTTCACAATTGTAAGGATCGGAAAGACTTTGTCACGGAACTGAACGTAGAGCTCGGGTTCATAGCCCGGGTCACACCTGCAGAGGAATATTTCGCGATAGTTCTGTAATAGAATGACCACAATGTCTGTATCATTCGCTTCAACAATTACTTGGGAACATCCATTTCTGTAGCATTCGGCAACATGGAGAGCCACACGCGTGTCGGCTTCTTCATGTGTGCTGCACAAGGTAGCTTCGTAGTCCGGGTTCGGATCTAATGTCGTTTTGGAGGGGACCAGTTTTAGGACCTTCATTCTGTCACTGAATCCGCCAGAGAGGTAAGTGGTAAATCTTAATTCAGAAAGAAAGACATGGCTCCACAATTCAAAAATACATTCGATAAGTCTTGCCTTACTCTCTGACTGCATAAGCAAGATATCCCAGTTTTCTAGCACCATGCTCTTCGTAACGATAAAACTCTTCGTCACTGTATTTCCTCTCCGCTCATGACATCCACTACTGTCTTTTAGAACAATAGGATGCCCGGACATGTTTGCAGGGCCAAACACTCCGTCATACCGATCAGCTACAAAATGCAGCTCGGTTGTAGATTTTGGGAGTCGGTTTAATATCCTTTCAAGGATTCGTTTCGAAAATGCCTCAACGGGTTCGGTTTTGTCTGGCACTTGCGACCGGATTAACGGCATGAAATCTACCACCACACCAGTTCCCGTGACCGTGTTAATCGGTACTTCACTAGGCCAACTTTCTAAACTTGCAGAGGTACGAATGAACTCGAGAAAACTTGACTTCGTACCCGATCGAAGTTTAATACGTTCACCAGCTCCTGCTTCAAATATTGCTGGGGCGTAGGGCAAAAGTTCATGCGGCATGATCTTACTTAGCATGTCAAGCGTAGATTCTTGACTAGTGCCAACAGTAACCAAAATCCTTTTAACAGCTTCCAATTCAGCATGAACGCTGCTACCGGTCTTGGTTGTCGAGCGTTTGGCCTGTTTTGTTTCGCAATCCATAGTCTTTACTTTAACCTTGGAAAATGGGTTGGGTTTTCCATCGAAGTATGCTTCCAATGCTTTTAAACCACTAGCACGTGCACCCAGGAGGCTCTTTGCCACTGCCTCATCAGCGACTTGATTTGAAATGATATTCACCAATGATTCCTCATCCCATGTAAAAGGATCAATATGGTCTTCGACAACAGAGACCACACTACTGACAAGGTTTTCTTGGCGCTTCTCAAAGGCACCATTTTTGCTTCCTTCACCGTCAAATTCACTCATGCTCTCAATTCCGGCACGTCGACAAAGGGCAGAGGAAACCTCAGCAGAGAATGGTATGGTGGTAGTCCACTTGGCAACTGCCATTGAGCTCAGTGTGATTCCATTTATTCCTCCCTTTTGTTATGATTCAAGGTTGAGTGTGGATTCCAGTGCATGATCTGGGGAAACACAATTCATCTTGTATTTTTTCCGCTTCACGTTGAATAGTCCTTTGACAAAGATATCATGCAAGCTAGGTGGCAAGGTTTTCATGTCACTCAAATACTGGAGTAGACATGTAGTATACTTATAATGCCCTGCGGCTGTCACATACGGCAACATGAGGGTTGCACCCATAATATGACTTTCCCAGTCTCCCCCACGCTCTGCCATCAGGAACTGGAGAAGAATCAGCACAAGATTCATATACTCCATCCACAACTTCGTTGTAAGGTTTTGGTCACGCGACTTGTTGAACTGGTTCATCAAAGGCTTCATAGATTCCAAGTGTTTGTCTAGGTTGTCGAATGAGCCTCCGCAATTCATGAACGCAGACATCAAATCTGACAGCTCATCAAAAGTACTTGTTTCTTCGTCTGATTCAATGTTATACTGTTCAAGAGCATTCCAATATACTCTGTACAAGGCCTCTACTACGATGATGTGAGCCTGCATACACCTGTAATAGGGTTTTCCAGTCATAGCTTTTTTCGCAGTTCCAGGGACTAAAATGCCAGCCTTACTAAAGATTTCCTCAAGCCCCGAGCCTTTCATGAGGTACCCAATCACACCAAGGAAGTTCATACACAGATGCAATCCACCCATTCCTGGAATAACGTCACTGAATGCTTCAGGCTGTTTCTTTTTTAATGCGATAATGATCTCGTAGATAGCTAGGTCACACGTTATTACAGTATGAGGTAACTTCAGTGCGTGAGCTGTACGATGCATAACGTTTATTGCCTCTTCAACAACTGCTGGATTAGATGGAGCACTTGGTATGACTGGTGGATATCCGATACGAGTGATAGGTATCACTTCACTCTCTATCTGGCTTGCATAAAATAATTTGAAACTGGGCAATTCTGCGCTGGAGTCAATAACAGTGGCATCAAGACGTTGGGTTGGAATAAACCGACAGAGTGCCCAGGCCACAAATATGGGCTGAATTGGAACGTCACTGAAGTCACTAATATCTCTGAGAGTGAGCTTTGAGTCACCAAGGACTGTTTTTCTTTTCAGAAATGTTTTGCCAAATTTACCAAACAACAGAGATGACGTCTTAAGCGATCTGTCTCTGGTACGATCACATCTCACTAGTGGGGTCTTTGATTCGTTTTCAAATTTGATACACATTCAGTTTCTTATTTTTAGTACTTCCCTTCATACTACAGAATAAGCAGCAGGTTTTATAGTCAAATTCAACATCCCCAGCTTGGGATTGAGTCCTGCCTGGCAATGCTGGTGGAATTTGAATGCTTTCTTCAGTAGCTGATGCTTGATCAGCAGTTTTATTGTGGTGTTTACAACGGAGGAACTTTTTGCAACAGGCTTTGTGCCACTTGTGCTCCTTCTCATGAAAATCTGGTTCATAAGATTGTTTTTTTAATGTAAGCTAAATTGCACTTGCACCTGACTTGAAGGACACTCACAACTCGACGCATGTCTGTAAGCTTATACAAGTTCTCATTCTTTGTCTTGTTCTGGCAAATAATGCATAAAGAGAAATTAATCGTTGTTTTATTTTGGGGGCGAAGCATGAAGCGCAGATGTTTTCCCTTCAGCTTTTGCATTGTTGACCTAGAAAGAAAAACATCAGAAATTGTCTTTAAAGTCCACTTTTTATAAACTTTACACAAAAATCATTTCATATTGCTTTTTTTTCATTGCTGACCATGCCAGCAGTCTTCATATTTACCAAATTGAGCAGAATATCATTGCAGTTTAACTAAGCTAAGTACAGGAGGCTTACTTTAGTGTCCCAGTTCACTTTCAAGCCATGCTCACTCAACTGGCAAACAATTTATTGTAAATATTTTAAGTTGTTGATAGGCATCGACTAGATTAGGCATAGGCTAGCAGTCAGGGATATTAATTATTTTATGCATAACCATCAATATAATGTACTACTTCAACACTGTAGTAGTATACCACAGGATCTGTACCTCAAAATTTGAGACCTATGTCTAACCAACAGTGTACTACTCCAGGTATAGCATAATAGGACCTACACCATGTTTAATGTAGTACTGATGGTGGGGTGTAGTACTCAAATTCTGAGGTACAGATCCCAGGGTGTACTACTGCAGGTGTGAAGTAGTACATTATGTTGATGGTAGTACATAAGACACGTAATATCCCTAACTGTAGGCTAGGGTAGGCTGCGCCAAATGTTAGATATACCCAGCATTTGGCGTAGGGTATCCAAAATATTGGATTTGTGGTAGATTGGTTTAAGGTGGTCTCAGGAACATCAAGACTAACATACCCTAAAAAATGTCTGATCTAACTTAGCCTAATTACAGTATAGGCCAAGTCTACACAGAAATGTCACAAAATGTCTATCAAACAGTTTGAGGTAAAAACTCATTCTTAAGTCCAACCTGGTCTTGAGTTTTCATCTTCAAGCTTAATACTCAGTTTCTGTTCACTCATTTCCAGCAATCTGAAAGTTATTTAGCTTACCTATCCATGACATTACACAGTTACATAAGGCAGGCATTAGGCGTCGTTCAGTTCCTATTCTTAGCTCTAACCACTAACAGTACAGCTTCTCAATCATACTACCAACCTCAAGTTTAATCAGCAACAGAGTTCACAAGATTGTTTCTTTCACTAAAGCTCTTTTTATCATTTTCGTCTTCTTGTTCCTACAAAATGCGTACCTGGGAAATTTGATCTCAAGGTGGAGTAGTAAAACAATTAGCCTATTACAACTGAAGTTGATATTTGGTTGAAAAGTAAAGTTCATATTCAGATTTGGTGTTAAATTCTAGCATAAAAGATGTGTCATATCATCATTGTGGAAAAATGTATTTTTGCATATACATTTTGACGTACACTTTTTCAAAAAATTCTAGACGGCTTCACCGAACAGTTGAAGCTTTGAACTTTACGGCAATGTGAAGCTAAATACTCAAGGTAAATTTTGTAAAAGGATGAAATATCCAAAAATTATAGAAAGGTCCAAGATACGTGGTTTAGCGGAAAATGAACCTTTGAATTTTGAGATTTTCGGGGAAAATCAATAAATATTAGCCTATAGCTCCTGGGCTATACGAGATATCGGAAAAAATCTAACATCTTCTATGAGAGTACTATGTCAGGAACAAAATGAGATGTCACTCCCCTACATCGGAGTGGTACAACCTTAGAAAAAAAATAAACAGTCTGTACACGTTTTATAGGCCTAAAAAGAGTCTTTTTTTGATCTTTCAAGATCAAGCCGTAATCTCCAGCTTTGGCACCACCCATATTCAGATTCAGCGTGGTCGATATAGTCGGAAACTGTTGTCAAACTGACTGTGTTTTTCTGATCACCTCAACTCAGAAATAAGCGAGATACGCTTTAGTGGCGCCCGGACTATCATGTGTTTCTCTGGAAAGATTATTTGCAAAATTATTCCAGTAATTACATTTAGCATCTATTATAGTCCTTTTTAGATTAGATTCTGCTTGTAATTTTTTTAAATATGTAGTAGGTGATGGTTTTTTTTTATGAATTCTGTCCTTGCTGCCTTTTTTATTCTCAATTTATTTTGGCACTCATTTGTCCACCATGCTTTAGGAATATCTCTAGGGTAGGTTTTCTTAGGTGTTGTACTGGGTATAGCATGTTTAGCTGTATTTATTAGTAAAGATATCAATACTTCAGCATGTGTGTCAACTGTTGTGTTTGAAATGTATGAATTTTGGGTGAAACTTGTGATTTCATCATTTAGCTTATTCTGGAACACAGACCAATTTGCTTTAGTGTTGATATATTTGGAGGTATGTGGTAGAGTTTCAGCAGGTTCATTTAGGGAGCACACTATAGCAAAGTGGTCAGTACATAGACTATTTTATTTATATAAATTTTATTCAAAATATTTAATGACACAATTTGTAGGTCAATTGTGGAGAATCTGCCACTTTTGGGGTTGAAATAAGTATTCAGGTTTGGAGGGGTAGCAACAGTTAAATCATTATTATTTGAAGTCATATACTCAATCAATTTACCAGCTTTATTTGCTGGTTTATTCCCCCACAAAAGGCTGTAGGGCATTGAAATATCCACAAATAATGATATTTTTTAACATATTAGAATTATTTATATAATTAAAGAAATCCACGGCATCTGGAGTTTGGCCATTAGGGTTATAAAAGCTTATTATGTAGGTTTTATATTATTCAGCCAAACACTGATACCAATTGCATCAACATCATTAGCAAAATCTGGAAAATTGATGCCACAGAATTTTATATTATTTTTAACTAATAGAGCTACACCACCTCCTTTTCTCTCTGATGAACTATCCTTTCTCAGGATAGTATATCCCAGAGACTTAGTTTGTTGATTTTGGGTTAAATTAATTTCCTGGAGGCAAGCAATATTAATGGAATTATTATTCATAAAAGATATTAGTTCATTTAGCTTATTTTCTGTGAGTGATTTTACGTTCCACTGGAGTATTGATATGTGTTGTGTTGTTGATTTATTTTTCATATAACTGTGTATCAATGTTCAGCTTTGTTAAAAGTAAAGCAAGATCTTTTTTTGCTTGAATGAGCAAATCATCGGGGATGTATATTTCTGCCAATTCTGCAATGATTTTTGTTTTCTGTAGTTGATGAATGTTCATGGCCTGAACTGCATTACTGTTTAGAATGAATAAGCATATATTTGGGGATTGCATGTTTGGTTGTGCATCCTGTTTGTCAGTTAAGGAAATAATTCCTGGTAGTGTTTCTGGTTTGTTTCTTCTTGGGAGGGGGGGGGCAGGCTGACCTCATCCGGACAAGGAGGCTTGTTGACTTGGTGATTCCTTCTGATAGGGATGTGAGCTAGGGGGCTTAGAAGATGGTGTTTTAAACGGGGTACTGGATGCATTGGGGGTGTTTGACTTGGGGGTTTTGGTTGGTTTCATTATGGGCTTTATTTGGTATTGTTGGGCAGCATTTACTTCCATTGATGCAAAGGGGTATGGGATGGCCTTCTCTTTTACTATTTGGAGTGTTAGAGCTCTTTTCTTATATGCAGGGCATAGTGATTTATTTATAGATTCATGTGGGCCTTTGCAATTGATACATGTAGGCTGAGTGTTGTTGCAAGTTGTCAACTCTTTAGGATGGTATGCTTTACAATTACTACACTCTAGGAGAATTTCATTGCATTTGTTTGTTGTGTGTCCCAGTTTGAGACACTTCTGACACTGGATAGGCTTAGGTTTGTATTTCTTGTGTGGTTTATTTGCCAAAATAGGAATAACTTTTCTGGGATACTAATTTTTTCCTCCAGTGTGAATAAGAAGGATCTACTAGTTTTTAGGCCATTAGAGTTAGGTTTGACAATTTGGGTAACATCTTTAACTGGGATTGAGTTGCCAGCCCTATCTGAGAGCCATTCTTTTAACTCCTGAATGGATATCTCTGGGGGAATATTATAAACTACTGTTTTTGTTGGTGATTGTTTTGGGTTCCATTTAGATGCATTAATTGGGGTATTCAGAAGGGATTTTAGGTTGATTATTGTGTCTGCTGATTTCTGATCTTGGACAGCTATTAGCAGAGATCCATCACGGTTAATATTAAGAGAGAACATTGATTTTATCAATTTGAAAATTGCAACTCTTATTGCAGTAATCTCATTTTGTTTCAAAGGGGGTAGTAGGAGTAATTTTAAGGTAAATTCCTAAGTTTTTGATGGAGGATCTTGGGCAGGGAGAGGGGAAATGCTTTTGATTGGGGAGATTTTTTTCCTTTTTTTAGAGCTTCTAGAAAGGACCTCTTGAAACGCATTATCATCATTTATGGTGACATTAGCCCCTACACTTAGCAGTGCCCTATTCTCAGAATTGGAGCTATCATTTGAACTTTGAGAAAGAGTGCTTGACCAGACAAAACGGGTATCACTTTCACTGGTATTTGAGATGGGATCTAGGGGGACTTTTTTTTGGAGGACTTCTAATCATTGCCTATTGGAAAAAGCTTTAAACAAAAACAAAACTAAAACAAGAAGTGATATAGAATGATATCAAACCATCTGCGCTATACTATTGGGAGGAGAAACACTACAGTATAGCCCTGAGGATGAATTGAGTAGGACTGGTTTGGTATAACTGCTGATTAGAAACGATAATTATTCACAAGAAAATTTGTTTTAATTTTCTTATAGAGTTGCTTCTTCTTCTATTTAACAGCAGGCGGGCTTTTCAGTAACACTATTTAGCCCTTTTCCTTTTGCTTCACTCTGTGGGCTACAGAGCTACTGGCTTGATTGCCTCATATTTATTAGATATATTCAGATATCTTTCGGCAGATCTTTCGACTCTAGGAGTTCAAATATAAGATGATAGATGTCGATTTCTATACTCTGTGTGCAGGTATAGTTGGCTAGGCTCTTGGCTGATAGTGGGATTTTGTGGTGTTTGAAGTATTTTAACAGTTTAGAAAGCAAGGTATGTTGTGCAGACGTCAGCATATTACATTCAAATAGGCAATGGTCAATTGTTTCATTATTCATATTACAATGCCTGCAAAGAGGGGACAGGGGAATTGAACCACTTGAATTAGAAAGCTTATATGAGAATGCAAGGAAATTTAGTCCATTTGTTCCAGAACGAATTCTATGATAAATTTTAGAAAGATACTTATTGGGAAAGGGGGAAAGGATAGGATTAATCTTATTAAAATTAATATCTGATAGCCTCCATCGGTAAATATCTCTAATTTGGATTGGTCTCCCACTTGGCTGGTCAATATTTATAGCATTTTTTGCTATTTCATCAACCTGATGATTACCACTTATGCCAGAGTGGCTAGGAATGTACTGAAAGTAAGTTTTTATGCCACTTGAAGCAAGATTATCAATAATACTGAGACAATGATAAGTGTCAATGTCCAACTTATATTGAGGAGCTGAGGCCAGCAACTCAAGGCTTGATAAAGAGTCGGAATAGATGATAATATTATTCGAATTTTCAATCAAAGATTGGTTTTGCTTAAGGTGTTCTAATGCCATAACTATGGCATTTAACTCAGTAGACATTATACATAAATTATTAAATAATCTCTCGCCCATTGCAATTTTCAGGTGAGAAAGGAAAACACCACTTGCAACCTTCTCATTCATTTTTGACCCATCAACAAATATTTGGAAGTGATTTTTATAGGTAATTGTATTAAGTTCTGCAAATTTTTTCTGAACAAAAGCAATGGGGGTTAAATCTTTATTCCATTTTGAAAATTCAGTATTTATTATGGGAAATGACCAATTCCATGGAGGGGATTGGGGGAAAGTAGGTGCAATAGACTTTGCTGGTACAGGGAACTTCTTTTGAATATTGGCATACTCATCTGCAATACCTCTATACATGGCTGGATTTCTTAACCAATTATGTAATGTTTGTGAGCTTTTTGATTCAATTTTTGTAAGATGTTTTATCAAGAGAAAGCTACGTCTCTCCCTTATTGTTGTTAATCCACTCTCCATAAGCAGAAACTTGGTGCTTGTGGGTTTCCTAAGACCAAATATGAAACGTTGTTTATCATTTTGTGTTGTTTCAATTTTTTGCATCTGGGTCTTTGCACATGCACCATAGACAATTAGCCCATAGTCAATATGGGGTCTTATATGTAATTTATAAAACTGGAGTAAGGTTTTCTCCTTACAACCCCAGGGTGTGGAAAGAAGTCTTTTTAGTATATTTGCTTTTCTATAACATTTTTTTATTGTGTTTGAAATGTGGAGGTGGAAATTAAGTTTGTGGTCAAGCATGAGACCTAGGTAATTAATATTATTATCTTCTGGAATAGTTGTTTTATTTAGAGTTAGTTTTGCATTAACATGGTTTTGCTTCCGGTGAAATTGGATTATTTTTGACTTGGTGGGTGCAATGGGTAAATCTGAATGTTGAGAGAATTTTTCAAACTGGAAAAGTGACTTTTGCAGATTTGACTGTGCTATCTGAAAGGTGTTGCCAGATGACCATAGCACCAGATCATCAGCATATTGTAGATTCGTGTGGGGTAGGTTCATGTCCCAGAGATATAGGGCAAATAGGAGGCAACTGAGGACTGCTCCCTGAGGTAGGCCTTTGGATATTGTCTTTTGGGGTGAAGAGGCTGAACCAACACAAACAATGAAACTTCGCACTTCTATGAAGGATTTAATAAAGGATACTAGCTTGGGAGGTACTCCAAGGTTTGCAAGTTTATTTAAAAGGATTTGGTGGTTCACATTGGCATATGCTCCTTCAAAATCAAGGAAAGCTGCCACTAGGATATTATTTTTTGAGAAAGATTCATTTATTGCATTTGTTAGCAAAATGAAAGCATCTGTTGAGGAGTGGTATTTCCTGAATCCAGTTTGAGTGTGTGGGATCATGTTATTTTTCTCAACAAACCAGAGAGTCTGTGATAAATCATTTTCTCCATTATTTTCCCCATCACAGGTGTAATCATTATGGGCCTATAAGACTCAGGGTTATCTTTTGGTTTATTTTTCTTTAGGATTGGTAGGAGGGACGAACATTTCCATATATTGGGGAACCTAGAGGATGCCCAAGCGTGATTATAACAATTTAGCAGTTCTTGTTTGTATGAAGGTGTGAGATTCTTTATCCATGTAGGGTGTATATTGTCAGAGCTGCTGCTAGTTTTGGACCTAATATGATGTAGTGCATTATTCAATTCCTGGATTGAAAATGGATTAGTTATGTACTCGGATCCTGGGCGTGGTTGGTAACTAGGGTTCATAGGAATTGTGGACAGATTGCTTTGATTGTTTGATGTTAGCTTATTAACAAAAAGAGTTGCAAATAGGTTAGCCTTTTCAATATCATTGTCATAATGGGTATTATTATGTATAAGCTCATACAGGAGTGGATTGGGAGAAGTCTTTTTCCCACATATGTGGCTTATGACTTTATGTATAATTGGCTCATGCGTTTCTCTGGAGAGATTATTTGCAAAATTATTCCAGTACTTATATTTAGCATCTATTATAGTCCTTTTTAGATTAGATTCTGCTTGTAATTTTTTTAAGTAAGTAGTAGTTGTTGGTTTTTTTTTATGAATTCTGTCCTAGCTGCCTTTTTTATCTTCCATTTATTTAGGCACTCATTTGTCCACCATGCTTTAGGAATTTGTTTAGGGAATGTTTTCTTATGTGTTGTCCTGGGGATAGCATGATTAGCTGTATTTATTAGTAAAGATGTCAAGGCTTCAGCATGTGTGTCAACTGTTGTGTTAGAAATGCATGAACTTTGGGTGAAACTTGTAATTTCATCATTTAGCTTATTTTGGAAAATAGACCAATTTGCTTTAGTGTTGATATATTTGGAAGTATGAGAAGAAATTTCAGCAGGTTCATTTAGGGAGCAAACTATAGCAAAGTGGTCTGTACACAGACTATCAATTTTATTTATGTAAATTTTGTTCAAAAAATTTAAAGACACAATTTGTAGGTCAATTGTGGAGAATTTGGCACTTTTGGGGTTAAAATATGTATTTAGGTTTGGAGGGGTAGCAACAGCTAATTCATTATTATTTGAAATCATATGCTCAATAAATTTACCAGCTTTATTTGCTGGTTTATTCCCCCACAAAAGGCTGTGGGCATTGAAATCACCACTAATAATGATGTTTTTTAACATATTAGAATTATTTATATAATTAAAGAAATCCTTGGCATCTGAAGTTTGGCCATTAGGGTTATAAAAGCTTATTATGTAGGTTTTTAAATTATTCAGCCAAACACTTATACCAATTACATCAACATAATTTTCAAAATCTGGAAAATTGATGCCACAAAATTTTATATTATTATTAACTAATAAAGCTACACCACCTCCTTTTCTCTCTGAAGATTTGTAAGTTTTGTTTGCTTTTTGTTTGTTTGTAAGTAAAGCCAAGCTTCTTCTTCTTTTGAAATTGCTAAATATTAAAAACGCCACAGACTACGTTGGCTCGTCCGTTTTTGCGTACTTTTGGTGATAATTTGTGCAGAAGGGAGCAATATCAAACAAACAAGAGGCCGAGTTGGTACCAGCAGGATTTTAATCCTTAAACTGCTGGGAATAGGTGATTTGAGTATTGCACTTCCCACATTCTGTCTACCTCAAGAACTTTCAAGGCAACGAGAACTTTCAAATTAGAAAATATATTGACTGAGAAGTATATTTAGAAAATATATTGGCATATTTTGGCATTCACACTAATTGTATATATTTTGACAAATTGTATATATTTTGACCAATTGTATATAGATGTACTTCATAATTTAACATGGATGCATCCACAAACCACAGGAGCACAAGAAATAGGAAACAACCCACCACATACAGCCCAAGTATGTACACAGTTGCTTGTAATAGTAGACCAACTACAGCTGCAAACCTACCTGCTCAGCAAAACCAGGTAGGGGCTCCCCAGCCGCCATTGAGCGCAAAATTATCCTCTGATAGCAAGATCCTCTATGATGCTATAATGCAAGTGAATGCCTCAGTCAAAAGCGTCAAAGATGAAATCTCTGAAATTAGACAGGAACTGGCAGAGAGGGTAACACATTCCCAAATGCAAAAGTATGTTGACTCAGCCTACCTAGATTTAAACGAGTGCCTGCAAACAGTTGAGGCCAGAACCCAACCAATAGCAACAAACTGGCAACAAATTGAATCTGTCATAAGTTAGCACCTGTTCATTAATACTGAAAAAGAGGAAAGAAAATTTAACATTGTAGTTCAAAACCTGCATCACAGTCTACTGAAGAAAAAATTGCACTTGACATAAAAAATTCAGAAAGTATTATTGTGAATGATCTTGGATTGCCCAAACCAAAGATTGTAAAGGCTGTTAGGCTAAAGACCACCAGGCAACACGAACCAAGCACAACCACGCGCCAAACCCCTCTTCTCATCCAGGCTGATAATTCCCAACTTTCACTAAAAAACAGATAGTTCAGAAATCATACTAAAAGCGTGAGCAGATCAAAATATACTTTAGAAACGACATTCCCCAAAAGCTAAGAAAACCAAGCAGCAGAGACAGCATGCAAAACAACTAGAAACCATATAGGCTCTGATGGGGGAAAAAACAGCAACAAAGCAATGAACGGACAATCCCTGACAGCAAGCCCAAGCAGGAGCTAACAAGAAACTTGTATAAACCCTTCCCTAGAGGTATTGACAAGGGGTGGGAAAATTCAGCTTCAAAAAATTTAAAAGACAAAGCCTCAAGGCTGCAGGTAAACAGTAGTAACCTCAAGCTGTATTATTATAATGCTCACCAGTTGCTTCCTAAAATGACAGAGCTTAAGCTAACAGTAGCAAGTTTGTGTCCTGATGTAATTTGTATTACTGAAGTAAACCCCAAAAATGGCAAACCAATTGAGCAATGTGAGATCCAGATAGACAGCTACAACTTGATAAGTAATCCCAAAACAACCGGCAGGGGTGTTGCCATATACACAGCCAAATATCTCTTAGTGGAATCAAGCTCAGTACACCATCAAACCATATCCAGTGCTGAATTTGTTACTGTAAATATAGAAACAGGAAGTGACAGTTTCACAGTGTGTTGTTTCTACCACTCACCATCTGGAGGGGCTGACAGAAAGAAACTTGCCATTGAGGAAATAAGAGCAGAATTGACCAGGCAAGCGGAAATCCCAGAACAAGCAGTGTACATTGTGGGTGACTTTAATGTGCCAGAATTAACATGGACTGCTGCAGACGTGGACACCCATATCTTTAAAGATGTGCTAAATGAGTGCCACTTGTCCCAATTAATCCAAGAGCCAACATGTTCCAGAGATGGCCAAAAAGAAAATTTCCTTGATTTGTTCCTAACCAACCAGCCTGAAACAATTATTGAAATAGTAGTCACAGCACCCCTGGGAACCACTGTAGCATATCAGCAGAGATTAGACTAAACTCCGCATAGCCAAATAAATATACAAAGAAGACCACAACCAGGTTAGATGCAGCTAAGTACAAGAGCATGATGCAAAGTGTAGACTGGGAATGCATGAGGCTCAAAGATGATGCAAACAATCAGCTACAACTAGTCACTGACATCATCAAAACAGCAGCTGCTTGCTGCTCAGCCACTACCAAGGAAACAGTCCCCAAAACTCTACCAAAATTAGACCCCAATATGAAGTGACTGATTAACATTAAACAAAGTAATTTTAAGAAATTAAGAAAATTCAGGAGCAAGGACAACAAAAAAGCATACCAACAAGCTAGCAATAAAGTCTGCAGTGAATCCAAAAATTTGAAAAGGAGCAGGAACAGTATGTTGCTGGCAAGGCAAAAACCAACTCAAAATTTTTTGGGAAACACGTCAACACAAGTAGAACTGGAATCCCTGACTTGAAGCAAGAAAATGGCAATAAAGCCACCATCCCAGCTGAAAAGCAGAAGTACTGAGCCAGTTCTTTAGCTCAGTAAACACTACCAAATCCCCAGCAGCCAGCACTACTACTGACAGCCATGTAAGTCCAACAAATCAACCCCAGATGAAGGAAACCAAGGTTGGCCAAGGTGATGTGCTCAGACTACTCAGGGACATAGATCCAAACAAATCACCTGGACCTGATGGTATAGCAGCCAGGTGGCTGAAGATTGCTGTTGAAGAACTTGCAGAGCCACTTACTCACCTGTTTGGTACATCCCTACAGCATGGTATAGTCTCAGCTAAATGAAAACAAGCTAATGTTGTTCCCACACATAAGAAGGGGGATAAACGCAGTGCCTCCAGCTACCGGCCAATAAGCCTAACTTCCCAGCTCTCCAATATTATGGAAAAATTAGTCAGTGACAAGATTATGAATTTTGTATCTGAAAATCAACTGATTAGTGCAGAACAGTTTGGCTACATGCCGAAAAGCAACTGCACAAATCAGCTCCTGGAAATTTTGGACGAGTGGACAACAGCCCTGGAAAGTGGCCTGAGGATTCTGGTGGTTCTGTTTGACATTGAAAAGGCCTTTGACAAAGTCCCCCATAGCGCCCTGCTCTCATAATTTTGTACCTTTGGTATGTGAGTAAATGGTTTTATGGATGTCTTCATTTCTACTTGACCGTAGCCAGACTGTTAATCTGGAAGACATATTGTCACCAAAAGGTAGTATACCAAGTGGCATTGTCCAGGACAGTAGAATGGAGCCACTACTCTTCATCCTCCACATAAACATCAGAACTGAAGGTATCACTAGCCACATCAAGCTCTTTGCAGAAAACACAAAGCTTTTCAGGCCAGTGGCAAAACAAGAAGATGTAACCATCCTGCAGAGCAACATTAACATGTTGAATAGGAATCTTGAGAGCCTAGGATTAAGCTTCAATGCTAAAAAGTGCAAGACATTATGGATTGGACCCAAGCCAAAAAACATTGATGACACCCTTACATTAGCAAAAGCAAACACTGTCTCAGTCATATCACACACTGATTGTGAAAGAGATTTGGGGATCTTTAGAGACTCAGGGCTGAAATTCCATCAAACACACAGATCTCATTGCAAATAAGGCAAGCAGGCTGGTTGGTTTAATCAGGCATTTAGACACCAAAACCTTCACCAGACTCTACAAAGCCCTTGTGCAACCAACCATTGAGTATGGAAACATAGTGTGGGGTCCCTCATACATTGGTGATGCTATCAAAATCAAGAAGGTGCAGAGACATGCCACCAAACAACTCCCTGGACTAAAAGAAATGTCATATGAAGAGCGCCTGAAACAAATGAAGCTGCCAAGCCTAATCTATTGAAGAAAAAGAGAGGACCTGATCCAGATTTTCAAATCAAGAAAGGATCTAGACAGAACCAAGCTTGACAAATTCTTCTGTAGTCAGATTAATATCTATACTAGGTGTAATTCTGCAAAAATACAGAAACAAACAGCATCAACTAGACAGAGATCTTCTTTCTGGTCAGTTAGAGCAGTTAAAGACTGGAACTTGTTACCCAAAGAAGTAGTGTCAGCACCAACTCTAAACAGCTTCAAAAACTGTCTTGACAAGCATCTACAGAAACAAGAGTTTATTCATAATACATAACATACAAAAGTGATGACTTTGTGCATAAGATGCACTATGTTGAGCCAAAATTAGAGAGTGCCACAACAGGATATGATATCCTAGTAAGAGGCACTGTTCCTGTAAGTTATAATGTAAGTTATAAAAAGAAACTGATAACTGAAAATTAAGGTAAAATGTTGTTTTGTCAAAATTTCAATAGGGTACCAAACCAGTTACCAACCCCCAACAAATAAACTGACACCCCCAAAAAAATAAGAAAACAACTTCTACCTCACTGATTTCTTCTTTCTTCTTCTATTTAACAGCAGGCGGGATTTTCAGTAGTACTATTTAGCCCTTTTCCTTTTGCTTCGCTCTGTGGGCTACAGGGCTACTGGCTTGATTGCCTCATATTTATTGGATATTTTCAGATATCTTTCAGTAGATCTTTTGACTCTAGGAGTTCAATTATGAGATGGTATATGTCGATTTCTATGCTCTGTGTGCAGGTATAGTTGGCCAGGCTCTCGGCTGAACGTGAGATTTGGTGGTGTGTGAAGCATTTCAACACTTTACGAAGCAAGGTATGTTTTGCGGACGTCAGCATATTACATTCAAATAGGCAATGGTCAATTGTTTCATTATTCATATTACAATGCCTGCAAAGAGGGTACAGGGGAATTGAACCACTTGAATTAGAAAACTTATACGAGAATGCAAGAAAATTTAGTCCATTTGTTCCAGAACGAATTCTATGGTAAATTTTAGAAAAATACTTAATGGGAAAGGGGGAAAGGATAGGATTATTCTTATTAAAATTAATATCTGATAGCCTCCATCGGTAAATATTTCTAATCAGGATCGGTCTCCAATTTGGCAGATCAACATTTATAGCATGTTCTTGTATTTCATCAACTCGATGGATACCACTTATGCCAGAGTGGCTAGGAATATACTGAAAATAAGTTCTTATGCCACTTGAAGCAAGTTTATCTATAATACTGAGACAATGATAAGTGTCAATGTCCAACTTATAATGACCAGCAACTCAAGGCTTGATAAAGAGTCGGAGTATACTATAATATTACTTGAATTTGCAATCAAACGTTGGTTTTCCTTAAGGTGTTCTAATGCCATGATTATGGCATTTAACTCAGCAGACATTATAGATACATTATTATATAATCTCTTACCCATTGCAATTTTCAGGTGAGGAAGGAATACACCACTTGCTACCTTCTCATTCATTTTTGATCCATCAACAAATATTTGGACGTGGTTTTTATAAGTAACTGTATTAAGTTCAGCAAATTTTTTCTGGACAAAAGCAATGGGGGTTAGATCTTTATTCCACTTTGAGAAATTAGCATTTAGTATGGGAATTGACAAATTCCATGGAGGGTAATTAGGGAAAGTAGGTGCAATAGACTTTGCTGGTACGCGATACTTCTTCAGAATATTGGCATACTCATCTGCAATGCCTCTATACATGGCTGGATATCTTAACCAATTATGTAGGGTGTGAGCTATTTGATTCAATTTTTGCAAGATGTTTTGTCAAGAGAAAGCTACATCTCCCCCTTATAGTTGTTAATCCACTCTCCATAAGCAGAAACTTGGTGCTTGTGCGTTTCCTAAGACCAAATATCAGATGTATTATATCATTTCGTGTTGTTTCAATTTTTTTGCATCTGGGTCTTTGCACATGCACCATAGACAATGAGCCCATAGTCAATATGGGGTATTATATGTGATTTGTAAAACTGGGGTAAGGTTTTCTCCTTACAGCCCCAGGGTGTGGAAAGAAGTTTTTCAAATTGGAAAATTGACTTTTGCAGATTTGACTGTGCTATCTCAAAGGTTTTGCCACATGACCATAGCACCAGATCGTCAGCATATTGTAGATTCGTGTGGGGGAGGTTCATGTCCCAGAGATATACGGCAAAAAGGAGGCAACTGAGGACTGCTCCCTGAGGTAGGCCTTTGGTTATTTTCTCTTGGGGTGAAGAGGTTGAACCAACAAAAACAATGAAACTTCGTCCTTCTATGAACGATTTTATGAAAGATACTGGCTTGGGGGGCAATCAAAGGTTTGCAAGTTTGTTTCTAAGTGTGTGGTGGTTCACATTGTCATATGCCCCTTCAATATATAGGAAAGCTGCAACTAGGACATTATTTTTTTAGAATGATTCATTTTTTGTATTTGCTAGCAAAATTAAAGTATCTGTTGGGGAGTGTTGTTTCCTGAATGTAGTTTGAGTGTGAGGGATCATATTATTTTTTTAAAAAAAACAGAGTAGTCTGTAATAGATCATTTTCTCAATTATTTTAACCATCACAGGAGTAATCATTATGGGCCTATAGGACTCAGGGTTATCTTTGGGTTTATTTTTCTTTAGGATTGGTAAGAGGGACGAAAATTTCCATATATTGGGGAACATAGAAGATGCCCAAGCGTGATTATAACAGTTTAGCAGTTCCTGTTTGTATGAAGGGGTGAGATTCTTTATCCATGTAGGGTGTATACTGTCATAGCGGCCACTAGTTTTGGTCCTAATATGATGTATTGCATTATTCATTTCCTGGATTGAAAATGGACTAGTTATAAACTCAGATCCTGGGCGTGGTTGGTAATTTAGGCTCATAGGAATTGGGAATATTTTGATTCGATTGTACGTGTAAGTTTATTAACAAAGAGAGTTACAAATACTTTAGCCTTTTCATTATCATTATCATAATGGGTATTATTATGTATAAGCTGATACAGGAGTGGGTTGGAGGAAGTCTTTTTTCCCACACATGTGGCTTATGACTTTATGTATAATTGGCTCATGTGTCTCTCTGGAGAGATTATTTGCAAAATTATTCCAGTATTTATATTTAGCATCTATTATAGTCCTTTTTAGATTAGATTATGCTTGTAATTATTTTAAATATGTAGTAGGTGATGGTTTTTTATGAATGCTCTCCTAGCTGCCATTTTTATTCTCCATTTATTTTGGCACTCATTTGTCCACCATGCTTTGGGAATGTGTTTAGGGAAGGTTTTTTTGGGTGTTGTCCTGGGAATAGCATGATTAGCTGTATTTATTAGTAAATATGCCAAGACTTCAGCATGTGTGTCAACTGTTGGGTTTGAAATGCATGAATTTTGGGTGAAACTTGTAATTTCATCATTTAGCTTATTTTGGAACATAGACCAATTTGCTTTAGTGTTGATATATTTTGAGGTGTGTGATCGGGTTTCAGCAGGTTCATTTAGGGAGCAAACTATAGCAAAGTGGTCAGTACATAGACTATCAATTTTTTTTATACAAATTTTATTCAAAATATTTAAAGACACAATTTGTAGGTCAATTGTAGAGAATCTGCCACTTTTGGGGTTGAAATATGTATTCAGGTTTGGAGGGGTAGCAACAGCTAAATCAATATTATTTGAAGTCATACTCTCAATCAATTTACCAGCTTTATTTGCTGGTTTATTCCCCCACAAAAGGCTGTGGGCATGGAAATCTCTGCAAATAATGGGATTTTTTAACATATTAGAATTATTTATATATTTAAAGAAATCCTTGGCATCCGTAGATTGGCCATTAGGGTTATAAAAGCTTATTATGTAGGTTTTTGTATTATTCAGCCAAACACTGATACCAATTGCATCAACATCATTTGCAAAATCTGGAAAGTTGATGCCACATAATTTTATATTTATTATTAATTAATCGGCCTATTTAACCTCCTTTTCTCTCTGGCTACTTTCTCTTTCTCATCGTAGAGAGTCCCGTGTACTTACTGTCGAGTTTTTGAATTAATACAGTCCCCAGAAGGCAAGAAATATCACTAGCTCTATTAACAACACAAACGATAAGTTAATTCGACTTATTCTTTGTGGTTCATCTTATGTTCCACTGGAGCATTGATACGTGTTGTGTTGTTGATTTATTTTTCATATGACTGTGTATCAATGTTTAGCTTTGTTAAAAGTAAAGCAAGATCTTTTTTTGCTTGAAAGAGCATATCATCAGGGATGTAGATTTTTGCCAATTCTGCAATGATTTTTGTTTTCTGTAGTTGATGTATGTTCATGGCCTGAACTACATTACAGTTTAGAATGAATAAGCATATATTTGGGGATTGCATGTTTGGTTTTGCATCCTGTTTGTCAGTTAAGGGATTAATTCCTGGTTTGTTTCTTCTTGAGAGGGGGGGCCAGGCTGACGTCATCTCACCGGAGAAGGAAGCTTGTTGACTTGGTAATTCCTTCTGATAGGGATGTGAGCTAAGGGGCTTAGAGGATGGTGTTTTATACGGGGTACTTGATGCATTGGGGGCGTTTGACTTGGGGGTTTTGGTTGGTTTCATTACGGGCTTTATGTGGTATTGTTGGGCAGCATTTGCTTCCATTGCTGCAAAGGGGTATGGAATGGCCTTCTCTGTTGCTATTTGGAGTGTTAGTGCTCTTTTCTTATATGCAGGGCATAGTGATTGGTAGATTCATGTGGGCCTTTGCAATTGATACATGTAGGCTGAGTGTTGTTGTAAGTTGTCAACTCTTTAGGATGGAATGCTTTACAATTACTACACTCTAGGAGAATTTCATTGCATTTGTTTGTTGTGTGTCCCAGTTTGAGACACTTCTGATACTGGATAGGCTTTGGTTTGTATTCCTTGTGCGGTTTGATTTGACCAAATAGGAATAACTTTTCTGGGATATTAATTTTTTCCTTCAGTGTGAATAAGAGGGATCTACTTGTTTTAGGCCATTAGAGTTAGGTAACATCTTCAACTGGGATTGTGTTGCCAGCCCTATCTGAGAAGCCCTTCTTTTAAATCCTGAATGGGTATTTCTGGGGGAACATTATAAACTACTATTTTTGTTGGGGATTCTTTTGGGTTCCATTTAGATGCATTGATTGGGGTATTCAGAAGGGATTTTAGATTAATTATTGTGTCTGCTGATTTTTGATCTTAGACAGCTATTAGCAGGGATCCACCACAGTGAATATTAATAGAAAACATTGATTTTATCAGTTTGAAAATTGCAACTCTTATTGCAGTAATCTTTTTTATTTCAAAGGGGGTAATAGGAGAAATTTTAAGGTAAATTCCTAAGTTTTGGGAGGGAGGATCTTGGGTCGGGAGAGGGGAAATGGTTTTGATTGGGGAGATTTTTTTCCTTTTTTTAGAGCTTCTAGAAAGGACCTCCTGAAACCCATTATCATCATTTATAGTGACATTAGCACCTACACTGATCATTGTCCTATTCTCAGTATTGGAGCTATCATATGAACTTTGCGATAGTGAGCTTGACCAGCCAATATGGGTATAAGTTTCACTGGTATTTGGGGTGGGATCTGGGGGGAATTTTTTTTTTGGATGGCTTCATATCACTGTCTATTGGCAAAAGTTTTAAACTAAAACAAAACTATAACAAGAATGGACAATAAAGTGATAACAAACCATTTGCACTCTACTATGGGGAAAGTTTCAGGATAAAAAAAACACCCCAGTATGGCCCTGAGGAGAATTTGAGCACGATTTGTTTGGTACAACTACTGATTATTTGAGATAATAATTCAAAAGAAATTTAGTTTAAATTTGATTTTCCTTAAGAAAGGCAGCTTTTCATCCTTTTCTTCCTCATGCTCAACATACAACAGCATTTCTAGCTCAGTTTAATGCATCTATTGACAAAAAGCAGAGCCTAACTTTTGCCAGTCTAGGAATTTTGCATGGAATTTGAATTTTTTTGAAAGGCATATAATTATTATTAATAATTAGTGAAAATTTTGATTATTTTTGAGGAATGGTGTGGTTTTCTTAACAATAAAAGAACATCCTTTCAAAAATCCAACAGGGTACAGTGTTGCTTTACTGGTCACAGCAAACCTATTTCCCAACATGGTTGTTTTTTTTTCTAATCTAAAAAGAAAACTGGTTGGAAACTGAATGGACAGCCATGTTGCAAAATTGGTTTGGAGTCTTTTCTCTTGAATTGTGGCTATACAGTTTGCAAAACAAATAACAGGAAACATTACTTAATCTAGTTTTATTCAGGATACTGATACTGTTAGGGCTCTGCCTCAAATTTTACGATTTTCTCCTTTCTAACCTTTTTCTAAGGTTTCAGTAATCTTTCAAAGTAAAAAAAAAAAACATTTGCAAAGTTTCTTTGCCATTTTTCTAGGATTTAATCAAATAATCTCAAGATGAATACTTTATTTGGAGAAACCCAATTGAACCTTTCCAACATTTTGTGGTAACAAACTGTAAGTAGGGAGTGATGCAGCTCAATAGTAACAAAAAGGCTAAAAAATGGAATTATAAACAGAGTTTATTATGGTGACTCCAATTATATAAGTTTCTTTAAGTTTAGTGTTACCCATCAAAGGCTACAAGCCCGATAGAATTTGCTTGGTTTTCAAGAAAGGGGAGAAATGCCACCTAAAAGTTAAAAAATCTTAACAAAAACCACATTATCAGATTAAGCATTTTAATTTACTTAAGCTTTTTTTTCAAGCATAGATCAGCAATGGAGCTAAATGAGTTCTTAAAGTCAAGAGGAACACAGTTTACTGCAAGATATGTTTGGAAGGGTAGAAGATCTGTTTTATTAGTTAATACTGTTGCTTTTTGATATTTTTCACAATTGTGATATTAAAATTTTTTTTTCATTATCAAGCTCCTATCTAAAAAAATACGGAATTTCATATTTTTTGCCAGAAGAAAGATCATGCATGTGTGTTTAATGTTTTTTTCTAGTGGTAATTGTATTGGCCCAGTGGTCCTAGAATATCAGGAGAGGGCTCATTCAAACAGAGATTAAACGTTTTAGTGCCCATTTTAAGTGACAAAAAAGATTGTAGGGCAACTAGGCCCTCTTCCATGCATCTTTTTCCCCAAAATTGCCTGATCAAGATTTTATGCAGCATAGTTGAAAGTCCCATTAGCTATACCTTTGGCAGTAACATGAATCCCCACAGCACAAGAGGAAAGCTCTATAAGTTATAAAATTTACCCATTTTTTACATATAATATCTATGTATAGCATACACAAAGAGGATTTCCATCGAGAGGATTTTCCATTGGGAGGGAAATTTCCAGGGGGTAAAATTCTTTAGGGGAAATTTTACTCTGGGTGAATTTGCCAAAATTAATATATGAATTTTTTTTACAGATGGTACCACAATTTTCATTTGGTTAAAGAAAATGATGCAATTACATATACCAAAATCTCAATCTTGGTTGGTAAATCTAGTGGTTTTTATGACTTTTGCATTGATTTAATGTATTGTCTTTAGCCCCCCCCCCCCATAACAAATTGTGTGATAGGGTAAAACCAACAGAATTGAAGAAAAATGTAAGAAATAATTATATCACTAATTCATGCCTGAAACTGTGAATAGATTTTTAGTCTGGAACTTTGAACTTCCTTCAGGTTTGCAGTTGTAATTAAATTTAGCTTTTTTCAAGCATAGGATGTAATACTTCAGATAAATTGTCTGTTCTTCTTTAGGTAGAAATAAGCCTTCAACAAGTTCTGGGGATGGTGGCAACAGTTGGTGGTACATTTATTGTAATAAGGCTTGGAATGGTCGTGGATGCATTTGGGTCAATTGTGACTGGTGCAAGGGGCATATGAATTGGCATTGTATCCCTGAAGACCTATACACTAATCATGCCAGGTTATCAAAAGAGTTAGATGACTTCTCTCTGTTTTCTAAGTTAATAAAAACTTAGTTTCTTCTTATATTTTTACTTTGGAATAGGCTATTATAATTTTGTCTGTTTTCAATACAAGTATCTGAAAGTTTAAATGTTTTTGTTTACTTTTTAATATCTTTACTTTTATTTGTTTTCAACATAATAGCCTGAAGGTTTAAATGTAAAGGAGCTTGTCTGATCCTGGTTGGAAAACTGGTTGTGTCCCATGTTGGTCTTCTGATTGACATGTTGGAGTATGTGAATAAAGTATAGATTAGAAAACTGGTTTGACATAATGTGTACATGTTTATTGTAATGAGTTTAAGAAAAGTAGTTTTCATATATTAACAAAGCTACTTTTGGCATACTTTTCAAGGTGTATGAAACAAGCAATGACAGAGCTTTCAGGTAATGTATAAATCATATCTGAGTCAGTTGTTTTGTGGTTTTTGAGCTGATTAAAGTACAGAATATTGTTCCAAGAGTTGGCAAATGGGTTTAATACTCTAGGTACAGACCTGTCATGTAGACAAATTTCAGGACCCTCTAGAGGGAGAAGGAGTGGAGATAGGGGTAAATATTTACCAAATCATATTGAATTATGAATAAAGTGAATATATCACTCAATGCTTTTTTGTATGCTCTTTCCAAATATAATAATCATTTTTATTGGAAATGAAGGTAAAGTTCTACCAAATCATATTATTGAGTTAGAAATAAAGTGAATACACCATTTGATGCCTTTTTTTATGCTGATAACAAATATAATAATCATTTCTATTGGAAATGAATTTCAGCCCTCCCCCTATATATACCTAACCCAACCTAACCCTGAATTAGCATATATAGGGAGGGGGGCTGAAATTCATTTCTGACAGAAATGATTATTATATTTGTAATCAGCATAAAAAAAGGCATTGAATGGTGTATTCACTTTTGTCCTAACTCAATAATATGATTTGGTAGAACTTTACCAAAATGAATTTTAGCTCCACCCTTATTTAAACAATTCAGGGTAGGCTATAAATTTTACACATTAGGGGGGTGGGGGTAAAAATTTTGTCTGATGTAAATGAGAGGTAAGTTTAAACTATCCCTCACCCCCCTAATGTGCAAATATATGCCCTGAATTGCATAAATAGGGTTGGGGGCTAAAAATCATTTCTGACAAAAAATTATTACATTTGTAGAGCATAAAAAAAGGCATTGAAAGGTATATTGATTTTATTTGTAACTCAATAATATGATTTGGTAAAAATTTACCAAGATAAGTACTTCAAAATACCTTTCCAGGACATACTTTAGCCTGTAGACCCATCCCTGAAAGTTTCATTTTCTTAACATAGGCTAACCCCTTTCCAAGATAGCCAAAAGTAGCTAAAGTATAATTTTACCAATAAGAGTTGTTTTTCTCAACATGTTTCTTTCTCAATAGCCCCAATTCTAGGCTTCTACTCAAAATTACCCTAGGCAGCAAGTTACAAGAGGCAGTAGCAGGATTGCAATAGACTACTTTAAAATGGTTTGATTATGAACTTGCAATTGATTAGAGAAAAGACATACCCTTCAATTGCATTTCTTATTTTCACTGTAAGGGCTTCCTCAACGATACGATTATTTATCTCAAGGAGAATCATTTTCCCCTCCCTTTCTTTCCTCTACTTCTTTCTAAAAGTAAAGGATGTGATTGCGTCAATAAAGCAGTGTTTCCACTTCAAAAAATTTTTTAATCCTGTCCCGGGACCGAAAATTCTAAAATTCTAGTTAGCAAAACCGAAAAAATCCAAGATTTTTTTTCTGGCGGGAAATAGCTAGAACCCTATACAGCTATGTTGATTTTCCAGAACAAATGCAGTTTGTGTTGATATTTTAACACATAAGTGATGCTGAAAGTCAGAAAAACGAATAAAATCTAAAACACAGGTGTCAATCTTGAAAAAAAAAAGTAGTCTACCATCGGCGGTATTGGTCTTCCTTTTCGGACGTATTTTTTGTAGCTAAATCCGATTTTTTTGCTTTCTGCAGTTTAGCAACAAATTAAGGTAGTTTTAAAGATTCTTTATCCTTTGATTTTTGTAATCAAGATGTGAGGAAGAACAAAATCTCATTTTCAATTAATTTCAATGTAAGCGGATTCCCGGGAATGGTGAGAAATAAGATTTTTAAGTTTCATTACAGTTGAATTACATTCCTTGACTTAGTGGATCGTCAAACTCATCTTTGGTAGAGTTCCTTCCGTACGTATAATAAAAAATCTACAAATTGCCCCAACCTTGAACTACTTCAAAAATTGTGTTTACAAATCTTTTATTTCTCAGAACTTCTAACAAAAAGACCAAAGGATTGTCGGATAAATAAAACATATCGAATATGAAAGGGTCAGTAGAAAAAAAAACAACACAAAAACAAGAGACTCCGAGGAAACCGGCTTAGACATATCAGCACTTCAAGACTGCATCATCGATAAAGTAAATTAAACAAGATGAAATCTTACACTAATTGCCAAATGTCACATATTCCAAGATTTTTGGTTGTGTAACAATGGAAGATAGGATGAAAAGGGCTCCTCTCCAGAACTCATATTTTTTGGATCCAATTCTGAGCTGAGTTTTCCATTTGAGTTTACTTTATGTATCAACTACAGTCCAAGACTAATTTATTCAATCACATTCGTTAACCGCAGCGTTTGATTTCCCATTTTTCATTTTATCAAGAAGCTGTCTTTCCAAACAAAACGAACTCCAGTTCTATTCGGCACGTCTCACGCCAATTTTGACTGTAACTGTTGCGTTTTTCTGTTTTCACGTTCTTCACGACGCTGAAAAACATCTCAACAGCAGCGTTAAAAAAGGGCAAACTGAGTAAATACCTAACCACTGATAAAAATTCCTAAGCCGAGGTACCCAAGCTGGCGTTCCAACCATCACCACACTCGTCCAAAAATCAATAATACCCCCTTTGTCAGTCATGGTTGCCTGCACCACCCTCCTTTCCTTAACAATTTGCTTGACGTTCCAAACGTGGATCTTGAATTTTTGCAGCAAGCACATCAAGAGCAGAGTGGCTGAAAAGTCCATGGGCTTTTGCCGGATCTACGAGTTCGGCTAGCAAAAACATTTCTGATTCAAAAACAAATTGCCTTTTTGATCTGAAGTAAGATTCAACATAGAACTTCCTAGCTGCTTCGTATATCAATAGTACCAACGACTGTGAAGCTCGTGTAAGATAGTTCTATTGCAAATTCTTGAGAGTTTCATGAGCTGCAACACCAAGGTTTGTTTTGAACATGGATAAATATTCGTTTTCTAGCAGAGCATCCAATCCAAGGGCGACCGTTTCTGCCCAGTGGACGTAACTGAGTTTCATAAAGTTCATCACCAGTGTTATGAGAAGTGTCTCAGCCTCTTGTTTGATCTTGAAGAAAAGTGGATTTTCACTCTGAAAAAGTAAGTTGAAGCTGCAAAAAAAGTGATTAATCACATAACTTTGAAATTCTATTTGAATCCGGTGTAAGGGGTTTTTCAAAGCTTGAAGGGCACGGTCATTAGCATGCGTTGGGCTTTTTTAGAGATACTAGCTCTAGATACGACGCTAGAGCGTTTTATTGTTCCAAGACCCCACTAAACCTGGCCATCTGGTTTGGCCACGTGCTAAGATGCTCCGCATGTCTGTCTGCGTGAAAGTTTGAAACTACTCCAGGTCAGACTGGTGTTTGGCACTGACACTAAAATGAGTGTTAATGGTTCTTCAAAGATCCTCTAGATTCACTCTTCTGCAAAGAGTGAAAAAAAATCGGAGGGCAAGAAATCCGATAAAGATTTTGGGATATCTTGTATATTTTTCTATGCCTCATTTGTTGAAACATCCAGAGTTGGCAATAGCAATGTCTCCCTCCTACGAGTTCTTGAACAAAAACCGATCAAGATCGTATTCATCATTACAATATAAAGCATCTTCACTATATTTCCGTAAACACTTCCTATTTGGAACTCTGTCCGTTAACACTAAGAACTGAATTGGGGGATCCTCTAGCAATATCAAAAGGATTGGCTGTGATTTTATGTCATTTTCGATCCATCCTCACTGCCTAAGATGAACAATAGAAGAATTCTATTTGTCTGTCCTGATATTGACTGCTATGTCGGTGCTCTGAGTCCTCGTCAAATAGGTCATGGATTGGACTATTACAAGGGGCGTACTATAACGTCTGGCTATGGGCTTGGTAGTTGGGTTTCTAGGCTATTTCTTTCTGCACTACCCCTTGACAGAAAATATCTTTGCCCTGCTGCATCCAATGTTGCTGCCTCAACACTACAGGAGTGGGGATCGGGTAAAAATTGTAACGAGTGTTAAAGAAAATATTAGATCTTCAGCAAGAGCCGTTGGTGAGCAAATAAAATCTCAGCAAAATGGAAAGGGGTTAAAAAGGGTGCATGGTCATCATTCACTCCTCAGTCTCTACCCAGGTGGGAAGCGAATGACATCAACAACAACTTTGAGGAATAAAAGGAAGAAGAGCAATAAGAAAAAAAGATTGTTAGATCAAAGACGGATTTCTTGTCTTAAGAAGACCTATCTCCCCCGCAAAGAATCGCATCCATCAATCAGCTCTTCATTGAATCCATTCAATGCTGAAAATGTTAATGTCAGTGTCAAGTATGGCTACCATGAACAATTTTATCCTTAACAACCCCTCTCGGAAAATATACACTTTCGGATATTTTCCAATGAAGACTATTTCATTGACTTATCATCGACATTTATTGATTTAAGTGTTTCGGTGAAGAAAAGGTTAGACAATGCAACTCCCAGTGCTGCCAATGGCCTGTCCTATGAAAACTGTATCCTACACAACTTGTTCAAACAAATCAATGTATTCATTATAGGAACATTGGTGAGAACTAGCAATAATTTATACAACTATGCAAGCTACATACAACTTATGATGATGACACCAAATGCGTATAAGGAATTGAGAGGACAGGCACTGGGCTATGAACACAGATCAGGTGTTGATACATACGGGGAGTTAACTGCTGCAGTGAGTATCAACTAGTTGGAAAATTAAATCATGAGATATTCAATATATCCCAATGGTTGCCTCCCAATGTCAAGATTGATAAAGTTACAACTAGCTCCTTCGAATTTCATGTTGAGAAAACCATTTGCTACATCACCTGATGGAAATTTCAATATGACTTCAGCAAATCTTTATGTTCGAAAAAATCAGGTTTTGAGCTCTGTTGCATTGGCAGTGGGAAAGCTAAGAGCCAATGGTAAAAATATCAAACTTCGTGTCCCCCATACGATCACCAATCAACATCACATTGCAACTGGCTCTCGCAGTTATACTGATTCATCATTTATCAATGGAGAAATCCCATCGAAACTCGCTTTGGTCTTTGTGAAGAGTGCTAGTGCCGTTGGATCCTGGACTGCATCACCCATGATTTTATTTTTTTTTGGTCTATCTAGCCTTGTGTTCAAAGTGAATGGAATTCCTCTGTACACTTTATCATTTGATAAAAAAATCCTATAACACTCTGTATGAGTTGACCATGCAATCCCTAGATCATGACTCACAACTATTTGAAAATGGAATAACCGATTCGATGTTTCAAAAAATCATGGTGTAATTGTTTTGGACTTGTCTGGCACTCAGGATTAGAGCATAGTACTTACGGGGAATGTACCTATAGAGTGCACATTTGCCAATGCTTTGACTGAAAGTATCACATTAAATTACTAAGTCAATTTGAAACTTATTGGGAAATCACACCCGAAGGCAGTGTTCTAATAGACCTTGCAACATGAACACAAACCAAATAGTCAGCGTATTTAATATGGATTTATACATGTCCATATATAAGTCCTATTATATACCATCGGACTTCATTGAAAAAATTCCAAGTGTTAACAATATACTAATCATTGTTAATAGCTGTCTATCGAGTTTGAAGACAGGTCATTGGCAAATTTTTTCTGGACAAAAGCAATGGGGGTTAAATCTTTAGTCCACTTTGAGAAATCAGTATTTGTTATGGGGATTGACCAATTCCATGGAGGGGATTGGGGGAAAGTAGGTGCAATAGACTTTGCGGGTACAGGGAACTTCTTCTGAATATTGGCATACTCATCTGCAAAGCCTCTATACATGGCTGGATTTCTTAACCAATTATGTAGGGTGTGAGCTATTTGATTCAATTTTTGCAAGATGTTTTGTCAAGAGAAAGCTACATCTCCCCCTTATAGTTGTTAATCCACTCTCCATAAGCAGAAACTTGGTGCTTGTGCGTTTCCTAAGACCAAATATCAGATGTATTATATCATTTTGTGTTGTTTCAATTTTTTTGCATCTGGGTCTTTGCACATGCACCATAGACAATGAGCCCATAGTCAATATGGGGTATTATATGTGATTTGTAAAACTGGGGTAAGGTTTTCTCCTTACAGCCCCAGGGTGTGGAAAGAAGTTTTTCAAATTGGAAAAGTGACTTTTGCAGATTTGACTTGTTAGCAAAACCGAAAAAATCCTAGATTTTTTTTCTGGCGGGAAATAGCTAGAACCCTATACAGCTATGTTGATTTTCCAGAACAAATGCAGTTTGTGTTGATATTTTAACACATAAGTGATGCTGAAATTCAGAAAAACGAATAAAATCTAAAACACAAGTGTCAGTCTTGAAAAAAAAAAGTAGTCTACCATCGGCGGTATTGGTCTTCCTTTTCGGACGTATTTTTTGTAGCTAAATCCGATTTTTTTGCTTTCTGCAGTTTAGCAACAAATTAAGGTAGTTTTAAAGATTCTTTATCCTTTGATTTTTGTAATCAAGATGTGAGGAAGAACAAAATCTCATTTTCAATTAATTTCAATGTAAGCGGATTCCCGGGAATGGTGAGAAATAAGATTTTTAAGTTTCATTACAGTTGAATTACATTCCTTGACTTAGTGGATCGTCAAACTCATCTTTGGTAGAGTTCCTTCCGTACGTATAATAAAAATCTACAAATTGCCCCAACCTTGAACTACCTCAAAAATTGTGTTTACAAATCTTTTATTTCTCAGAACTTCTAACAAAAAGACCAAAGGATTGTCGGATAAATAAAACATATCGAATATGAAAGGGTCAGTAGAAAAAAAAACAACACAAAAACAAGAGACTCCGAGGAAACCGGCTTAGACATATCAGCACTTCAAGACTGCATCATCGATAAAGTAAATTAAACAAGATGAAATCTTACACTAATTGCCAAATGTCACATATTCCAAGATTTTTGGTTGTGTAACAATGGAAGATAGGATGACAAGGGCTCCTCTCCAGAACTCATATTTTTTGGATCCAATTCTGAGCTGAGTTTTCCATTTGAGTTTACTTTATGTATCAACTACAGTCCAAGACTAATTTATTCAATCACATTCGTTAACCGCAGCGTTTGATTTCCCATTTTTCATTTTATCAAGAAGCTGTCTTTCCAAACAAAACGAACTCCAGTTCTATTCGGCACGTCTCACGCCAATTTTGACTGTAACTGTTGCGTTTTTCTGTTTTCACGTTCTTCACGACGCTGAAAAACATCTCAACAGCAGCGTTAAAAAAGGGCAAACTGAGTAAATACCTAACCACTGATAAAAATTCCTAAGCCGAGGTACCCCAGCTGGCGTTCCAACCATCACCACACTCGTCCAAAAATCAATAATACCCCCTTTGTCAGTCATGGTTGCCTGCACCACCCTCCTTTCCTTAACAATTTGCTTGACGTTCCAAACGTGGATCTTGAATTTTTGCAGCAAGCACATCAAGAGCAGAGTGGCTGAAAAGTCCATGGGCTTTTGCCGGATCTACGAGTTCGGCTAGCAAAAACATTTCTGATTCAAAAACAAATTGCCTTTTTGATCTGAAGTAAGATTCAACATAGAACTTCCTAGCTGCTTCGTATATCAATAGTACCAACGACTGTGAAGCTCGTGTAAGATAGTTCTATTGCAAATTCTTGAGAGTTTCATGAGCTGCAACACCAAGGTTTGTTTTGAACATGGATAAATATTCGTTTTCTAGCAGAGCATCCAATCCAAGGGCGACCGTTTCTGCCCAGTGGACGTAACTGAGTTTCATAAAGTTCATCACCAGTGTTATGAGAAGTGTCTCAGCCTCTTGTTTGATCTTGAAGAAAAGTGGATTTTCACTCTGAAAAAGTAAGTTGAAGCTGCAAAAAAAGTGATTAATCACATAACTTTGAAATTCTATTTGAATCCAGTGTAAGGGGTTTTTCAAAGCTTGAAGGGCACGGTCATTAGCATGCGTCGGGTTTTTTTTAGAGATACTAGCTCTAGATACGACGCTAGAGCGTTTTATTGTTCCAAGACCCCACTAAACCTGGCCATCTGGTTTGGCCAGGTGCTAAGATGCTCCGCATGTCTGTCTGTGTGAGAGTTTGAAACTACTCCAGGTCAGACTGGTGTTTGGCACTGACACTAAAATGAGTGTAAATGGTTCTGCAAAGATCCTCTAGATTCACTCTTCTGCAAAGAGTGAAAAAAAATCGGAGGGCAAGAAATCCGATAAAGATTTTGGGATATCTTGTATATTTTTCTATGCCTCATTTGTTGAAACATCCAGAGTTGGCAATAGCAATGTCTCCCTCCTACGAGTTCTTGAACAAAAACCGATCAAGATCGTATTCATCATTACAATATAAAGCATCTTCACTATATTTCCGTAAACACTTCCTATTTGGAACTCTGTCCGTTAACACTAAGAACTGAATTGGGGGATCCTCTAGCAATATCAAAAGGATTGGCTGTGATTTTATGTCATTTTCGATCCATCCTCACTGCCTAAGATGAACAATAGAAGAATTCTATTTGTCTGTCCTGATATTGACTGCTATGTCGGTGCTCTGAGTCCTCGTCAAATAGGTCATGGATTGGACTATTACAAGGGGCGTACTATAACGTCTGGCTATGGGCTTGGTAGTTGGGTTTCTAGGCTATTTCTTTCTGCACTACCCCTTGACAGAAAATATCTTTGCCCTGCTGCATCCAATGTTGCTGCCTCAACACTACAGGAGTGGGGATCGGGTAAAAATTGTAACGAGTGTTAAAGAAAATATTAGATCTTCAGCAAGAGCCGTTGGTGAGCAAATAAAATCTCAGCAAAATGGAAAGGGGTTAAAAAGGGTGCATGGTCATCATTCACTCCTCAGTCTCTACCCAGGTGGGAAGCGAATGACATCAACAACAACTTTGAGGAATAAAAGGAAGAAGAGCAATAAGAAAAAAAAGATTGTTAGATCAAAGACGGATTTCTTGTCTTAAGAAGACCTATCTCCCCCGCAAAGAATCGCATCCATCAATCAGATCTTCATTGAATCCCTTCAATGCTGAAAATGTTAATGTCAGTGTCAAGTATGGCTACCATGAACAATTTTATCCTTAACAACCCCTCTCGGAAAATATACACTTTCGGATATTTTCCAATGAAGACTATTTCATTGACTTATCATCGAAATTTATTGATTTAAGTGTTTCGGTGAAGAAAAAGTCAGACAATGCAACTCCCAGTGCTGCCGATGGCCTGTCCTATGAAAACTGTATCCCACACAACTTGTTCAAACAAATCAATGTATTCATTATAGGAACATTGGTGAGCACTAGCAATAATTTATCCAACTATGCAAGCTACATACAACTTATGATGATGACACCAAATGCGTATAAGGAATTGAGAGGACAGGCACTGGGCTATGAACACAGATCAGGTGTTGATACATACGGGGAGTTAACTGCTGCAGTGAGTATCAACTAGTTGGTAAATTAAATCCTGAGATATTCGATATATCCCAATGGTTGCCTCCCAATGTCAAGACTGACATAAAGTTAGAACTAACTCCATCGAATTTCATTTTGAGAAAACCACTTGCTGCTGCACCTGATTCGAACGTCATTATCACTTCAGCAATTCTTTCTGTTTGAAAACAGCTGGTTATGAGCTGTATTGTATTGGTAGTGGAATAGCGGAGAGCCAATGGTAGAAATATTAAAATTTTTGTCTCCCATATGGTCTCCAATCTACTTCACATTACCACTGGTTGTCGAAGTTATACCGATTCATTAATTATCAATGGAGAAATCCCATCGAAACTCGCTTTGGTCTTTGTGAAGAGTGCTAGTGCCGTTGGATCCTGGACTGCATCACCCATGATTTTATTTTTTTTTGGTCTATCTAGCCTTGTGTTCAAAGTGAATGGAATTCCTCTGTACACTTTATCATTTGATGAAAAAAATCCTATAACACTCTGTATGAGTTGTCCATGCAATCCCTAGATCATGACTCACAACTATTTGAAAATGGAATAACCGATTCGATGTTTTCAAAAAATCATGGTGTAATTGTTTTGGACTTGTCTGGCACTCAGGATTAGAGCATAGTACTTACGGGGAATGTACCTATAGAGTGCACATTTGTCAATGCTTTGACTGAATGTATCACATTAAATTACTGAGTCAATTTGAAACCTATTGGGAAATCACACCCGACGACAGTGTTCTACTAGACCATGCACCATGAAAACAAACCAAATAATCAGCGTATTTAATGTGGATTTATACATGTCCATATATAAGTTTTATTACATACCATCGGACTTCATTGAAAAAAATCCAAGTGCTAACAATACCCTAATCATTGTTAATAGCTGTCTATCGAGTTTGAAGACAGGTCATTGGCTATGCATCTTTCAAACAGCGAAGAATATTGAATTTTCTTATCCTTTTGGCCTATTATATAAATTCTGCACTCCACACATCAAAAACTTTATTGAGAGTAGTGGGAGAACTATTGTTCAAAATCAGAGGAGAGTACAGGATTTAACGACTATGACATGTGGCTTTCATGCACTACTCTTTTTCATGTTTAGATGTCGTGGCTATACCTACATGTAGTTTTTCAGGATTTACGTTGACTTTCCTTGACTGAACGACTTCCTAGTGTAAAATATACTCTCAAGCGTGTTTAATATTTATTTTAGTGTCTTACGAATAAAATGTTATAAAAATGTTTGTAAAATTTTTTATTAATAAAAAATAATGTATATACATAATAAACACGACTTTTCTACTCTTAGAGTTCTTCTTCTTCTTCTACTACGTATAGGTATTTGTCGAAAACAACTAATGCGGGTAGATCATTTGAATTTATTGTATACTGATCCTGATGTTCTGCAATGTCAGGGTCACATTTTCTACAGTATAATGTAAATTCACTCTTATTATATCTCTTTGTATAGTCAATTATACTATTTTCATTTATTTTGTAAAATTCACATGTTTCAATTTGATTATTTGAAGTGTGTCCTCAATCTGTGAGGACACATCACAATGTTTTATCTGTGTCCTCAAGTGGTGAATCACATTCTGTAACAACCAAATAAAAATCAGTAGTTGCCATTGTCATTGTCTTCACAATGATGACGTAGAAACCAAATTCTTTTGCTATTCCAACAGTTGAATCGTAGACCTGGCTCCTCCTCCCAAAACAATCTAAAGCCACGACGACACCAGTCTCTTAGCAATAAACTAACATCACGTTTAGGATTCTTCCGAATCATACCAGGATATGTATTCTCCCACTGATCACATTTGTCATAGTGGCAATTAGAGCATAAGTGTCCTCCAGGGGGAGAGTCGCAGATCTCTTCAAGACAGGAATTAAAACCTTTAATTTGTACGGCATATCCTCTATGCAATTTATACGGGTTGCATAATCATACTCATCAATCATTCTACAATTCTCAAATGATGACCATCTGCCCAGTGTGTACTTGCATAGTGGACGTGAATGGAACATTTTTTCATGTGTTGACACTCTCACCGCCAAAATGAAACTGAACTACGATTAACAAATTGCGTGGGAGAGAGAGAAAGGAGTAACTCCTCTTTGAACAACATCTTTCTTGTGAGAAAAAATCATAGTCTTAAATTTATAAGGTAGTGTGTTCAAAAGCATATCCACAATATCATTTCGTCTTGTCGTGATTAATATATCAAAAATTGTGTAAATGCCTTTGGACCACGACGTAAAAGCGTCATGCAATAGTCTAATGATGGATAATCAGTTTTCATTATATCGACAAGCATTCTCTGAAAAAATTTCTTCCTTTGAATAGATAACTCCAGAAAGTCATCATCTAGAATCAATCGTTTTTCCGTAAACACAAGATTCCCTATAATTCTCTCTTTCTCAAATCTTTCCATTTTTTAGAGTCCTAACACTCTCACAACCAACTTTAGACTAAGCAAGATTCTTTTTCTACTTTAAGAATATAATCTAACCTTCTATAGAAAAAATATCTTCGATTTAGAAACAATTTTATTAAATATAATTACAATAATAATAATAATGACTTATACAATTTATTCTCCTCCATATATTTCACTAGTGTATCTAAAGCAGCTTGAAGGCTATCTATATGCACTATATTCAATTTCGCAGCAAAGCATAATTGCTCCTCCAATTTAAATTTGCTCAATGATATCACATATCTTGCATACATATTATTCCATCCTAGGCTTAGTCTACATCCTCGTGTAATTTCTGCTGCCAGGTTTGGCACTCTCGCCTTTATATCATTGCTGCTACCTGCTCCACCATCAAGCTCCAATAGTGTAAACATAGCACTCATTTTCTATGCTAATATTGTGTCAAATAGTAGAAAGCAAAAATAATCTGTTCTCTCTTGGAATTCAATTCTCTTACTAATATGAACTACAATGAAAATCATTCCTTATATTGAATCCGATTGCTAGAGCTATGATAATCGAGCTCCTGTATATGGAGTGCTCTCTGTATTCATTGTCTCTGATTGGTCCAGAAAATGGCTGTTGACACAGAAACCGGTCTGGTAAGTCATGTCCCTTCTGTAGTACTAGATACCTGTCCTTGGTAAGTCATATCCCGTTGAAACTGCAAACATTCATGCCCCAGGCTTGTAGGTTCTGCGTCTATTAATGACTTACTACTCATATAAGGTTTTTATGGAATGGTGGGTTGTAAAAACTTCAGATGGGGATCCTTTGATTTGAAATTGGAAGTTACAGTGCCATTTTTAAAAGTCAAAGTTATGACATTTTTAATCAAAGTTATACCCCTGGGAAATTTAAGGTTCTTATGGAAGGGCTGGCTGTATAAACCTTAGAGGTGGCTGTCTCATTTGGTTTAAATTCGAAGTTCTAGTGCCAGTTTAATATTAAATAGTGATGAAGGTCAACTAGCACCCCCCCCCTCATCTACCCCTATTTTCACAAAACGCATCTGATTGAAATTATACGACAGCAGTTTTGTTTAAAATAGTCCAAAGAACATATAACAATGCCTTCGGGGTTGTCCCAACCCCCCAGAGCCCTGGGGCAAGTTATGCCCCAGGTTTTAAGTTATGCCCAGAGGGCGTATAAGGTTTTTATGAAATGCATGTTTGACTTCTACTTTCCCAAAATACGAAGGGCATTAAGATCAGTTTCAGGGAAGGTTGAGGGCAGTATTGAACTAAATCATAAATCATTCCAGGATGGTCGGAAAACCCAGCTTTGGTTAATGCGTGTCAACAAGTTAAAATGTGGTATAGTGCGTGGATTGATTCGGGCCGTCCTAAACAAGGCGTCGTAAACAATGTTCAATTGTATACAAAGGGACAGTTCTCCAAATATCTCGCCTTGCACCGCTCTCGTGTGATTGATGAAAACAGTGCGTCGCTACGAGTCGATCCAAATAAAATTTGGAAATTCATCAAGAAGAATCGATCTGCAAAAGTGCTGAGTAACGAATCCGCCCCTAGTGAAAGTGAATGGAATAGTTATATCACGAGTGAGTTTGCTTCACCTGATCCTGAATTGGAGTGCAAGTTTGAGAGATATCTTGATCTCTGTTTAGAATCTTTGGAACCGGATCTTGGCCACGTACTGAGTATGTCGGATGTTCGTTCGGCTATCCTTAAACTTAAAAAAGAAGTACTACAAAGGAGTAGATAATATCTGTGGTAAGCATCTGATTCTCGGTAGTGAACTGTTAACAGTACATCTAGCACTTATGTTCCAAATGATTTTTAGTTGCGGTCTATAGCCAGATATTTTTTTTACCGGTGTAATCATCCCTGTCATCAAGAAACGTAAAGACCCATCTGAATGTTGTTCTTTACCGCCCGATAACCGTTGCTCCCGTTTTTTGTAAATTGATGAAGTTATTAGTTATTGAGGAGATAAAGTATGTTTGTAGTACGCCAGATTCGCAGTTCGGTTTCAAGAGAAATATTAGCCGCGAGCAATTGCATAGCCTGTTGTCTAATGTTTTGTTGGATGCAGGTACTAAAGGAGAAACCGTGGTACTTGCAGGCCACGACGTCCGCGGGGCATTTGATTCGGATATCCATACACAACTGCTTGTCTCTGCGTTTAAGAAAGGTCTTGACAGATCTATAATTGCTACTTGTAAGAACATGTATTTTAAGTTGAAGGTTAGAGTAAGGGTAGTAAAAAATCAGAGCCCGACTGTATCCGATTTCCTCATACCAGTAGGAAAAGGGATTTTCCAAGGGGCTTTATCATCACCGCCTTTTTATAATAACAGTATCATCGAGGCTCAGAAGACGGTGAAAACTAGCTTTATTTTTCGTGGAATTGATTTGTCTCTTGTTAATTATGCCGATGATATTTTAAATCTGAGTAGATCCGTCAGTCGCATAGAGAGTAATTTCAGAGTTTTGTCTAACGAATTTGCTAACATAGACCTAGAATTCAACTCCAGAAAAAGGGAGGTGGTCGTCTTTAGTTGTCGTAAGAAAGAGTTGACTCCTGTCATATTTACACTAGGTAGTAATACTGTTACTGCAGCAGCATCAATGACTTACCTTGGTTTGCCAATTGGGTCTAATCTTAAAGCTACCCGGTCCTGTCTAATAAATGATATCAAACAGAAAGTCCGAAAAGCATATGGGATGATTTTGTCATGCAAACTCCTATATAACCGCCGCATTCTAGCACGGATCTTCAACTCCTTTGCCACCCCTCATATCTTAGCTTTGTCACCTTTCTGGTCTTTGGTTACTTTTGATGATAAAAAAACAATCCGTACAGTGTTCTATAAGTTTGCAAAATATCTGCTTAGCCTTCCCCCCTGGCGAAGAAACCGCCAGATTTCAGCACGTTACGGACTCGATGGTCCCTTCGTCGTGATCGCGACCAACGCATAGTATGTATGAAGCTATAGTCAGCAATATGTAATGGTTGTCTTTTTATGTAAATAGTTTCGCCATTGTTTTTTTTTTTATTTATTGAAGTATTAATTTAAGTTGCTCGTTTGTTCTATGTTTTTTTTTTTTTTTTTCATTTTCTCTCTACTCCATTTTTACTTTTTTTTATATTGCTAAAGATGGGTAATAAAAATAATTCATAACTTGTTATGTGTATATCGGTTCTCAGAAGGGTGTAACTCAGGAATGACTGAAGATTTAATTTGGAATTTTCCGGAAATGATAAGGGAGATGATGAATTGACCAAAAAGGCAATCTTTGCACGCTACAACTATTACAAACACTGCGCTTCCACTGCCACCACAAATACTATTACTATTATAACTACAACTACTAATTCTGTAGCGAGTACTACTAAGACTGAGGATATTGAAAAAAAAATCTGAGGAAACGTTTAGGGGAAAGTTGAACTAGATCAGTACATACCATTTGTATGTATACTACATACTATGTGCTGATACGGACGTATATGCAATATTTTTGGAACGGCTAATCTCCCAAAGCAATCCTTCTCCTCACTACTCTTTTTACTACTATTCTTTCTTCTGGAGTTCTTCCAACTAGCTTTTCTCGTGCTACCACTTCACCCCTTTCAAAAAAAGGAGGGAATACGAATCGATGTTCTGATTACAGGCCGATTACTGTGTCGTGCCAGATTAGCAAAGTTTTTGAGTTAGTTTTATTCAAGTATTTGGAGTCTTGTACCCCAGGCCTGAATCAAATTTGGTTCCGTAAGGGGCTAAGTATGGATGTTGCTCATACCCTTCTTTCAAGAATAATATCCTTTTGTAAGCAATGGGATAGTTTATACACTTGTGTTAGATTTTGCGGTGGCATATGATTCAATTATCCATTCTTGGGCTATGACTGCGCTTCTGAAGAATAATGTTCCACTACCAATAGTTTTGGTTTTGAAAAAGTGGTATGGCTCCTCTCGTATTCGTATTAAGTGGAAGAATCAGTTTAGTGATTATAATGTTAAGTTATGTAGGGGGCTGAGACAAGGAAGCATTATTTCTCCTTTGATTTTCAATATTACTGTTTCGGGGCTATTTGATCAAATTCAGTTGACTTTTAATTATGATAAAGGTTATGTTCTGTCGTGGATTGCTTACGCAGATGATTTACTCCTTTTGAGTCGATCGCTTCAGTCACTTCAACAAAATGTAGATTTTTTAGCAAAGGTTTTTAGTGAGCATGGACTTCGTTTTCGCCCTGAAAAGAGTCAGTTTTTAATTCTTGGTCCTAAGGCTAATGATCTCGTTAATTCAGAAATTTCTGTTCGTATTTATGATAGTATTTTAAAACCTTTGGAATCTTTTTTATATCTTGGTGTACCTTATGGACCAACTTTAGCTCTATGCCATTCTTCTATTTCTAAAGCAGTTAAAAGTAGAACAGCGTCTAGTTTCGGGGTTGTAATTTGTCTTCGCGATGTTCTTTCTTGGACATCACTGGCTCGGGTATATAATACAGTCGCTTTGCCTCAGATTTTAGTTTTTTTCATCGCTTCTCCCGTTTTTTAGAATTAATAATATTGCGCATGCAAAAACCACATTTTTTAATTTTGCTAAAGTTCCTTTGCCGCTTTTCTAAATCTGAATCAAATACTTTTTTAATGAATGCATATAATATGAAAAACCCTGTTAATGTTTTGGAGAAAAAGCAAAATAATTTTTTATCCAAATTAAATGTTTTTTCTCATAATTTATATAGAGCTGCGCACGAAGCTTAATTTATTTTATTTAATTTTTGAATGAAGTCTTAATTTGTGAAGTGTTAATTATCTATCTATTGAATGAAGTGTTAATTTGTGTGGTAATTTTGATTGAAGACCTGTGCGTATTTGTTGTTATATAGTTTAAAATAATTTTATGGCCTGTTGATTAGCGGTTATTATTTTTATTTATTTCTTTTTTACTCTTCGTATTCGGAGGAAATAAAAAGTTTGAATTGAATTGAATATCAAGAGGAAACGTCAGGGGCATCATGAGTGTGATGTTCAGTTGACCAGAAGACAAAATGTACCTGCTACTACAGCTATTAATACTGCTGCTACTAGTATTACTAATAATAATTATATACTATTACTGCTACTACTACCACTACGACTATGAGACCAGTTGGATTAAGGCTACACGTATGAAGGTGAAAAGTTGTCAGAATATTGAAGGAAAATTTGAACTAAATCAAAACACGCTATGCGCATGCAGATTGTCAAAAGGGCGTATCTCAAGAATTGATTAGGGTATTAAGTTAAAACTTTCGGAGAAAACTAAAAAGGGACGATTAATTGACTATAATATCACTGCTACTTTTAGTTATGCTACTACTGCTACAAACTACTCCAACTACTATTACAATTGCAACAATTTGTAAGGCTTAGAGTATTAAAGTGGAAAGGGCGTCAAAAGCGCACATCAACAAAACTTTTGGAACGTCTTAACGTGCCAAGGTGAAACTTCCGGGTCATCATGAAAGCGATGTTCAACTGACCGAAAGGCAATATACACACGGTACTACCGCTATTAATACTGCTGCTAGTACTACTACTAATACAGCACTAACACTGCAACTATTTCTACTACCACCGAAACTACTGTGATAATAGTACTATTAAGGCTAAGTCTATGAAGGAAAAATTTGACAGAATATTGATAGCAAATTCAAACTAATAGAAGGCACTATGTGCATTTAGATTGTCACAATAGAAAATACTTAAAGGGGAAGATCGATTGACCAAAAGGCAATATGCGCATACTTACGAAAAATCAAGCAAGAAAAAACTGGTATTAATATATTCCGAAAAGTATTCGGAATGTTTTTTGATTAAAGTATTTAATTGTTTTTATTTATTGTTTCACTGCTTTTTTGAAATTAAAACCCGTTTTTTCTTGCATAGTTTTTCGTAAATGAAAAAGCAGTGTGGTCTATGAAATTATTTATGCGCACACTACTACTAACACTACTGCTACTGCAACATGTATTAGTTCTACTTCTACGAGCCAGCTTTAAATGGGTACCTGGAGAAATATGGGAACGTAAACGGGAAGGGCGTGTGAAAGTACATGATGGTTGGCCCCCAGCCCCCCATTGCACTTCCTGACTGAAGGGCCAAGAAACGGAGATCAGTAGGCTGCCGGTAGGAAGTGTAAAGTCCAATGCCGCATTCTTTAGCTTTTTTTTTTTACTTCTACTATTACTTTTGCTCCAACTAATTCCTCTATCGCAACTACTTTTAAGTTTAAGAGCATTAAGATGAAAATTTCAAGAAGTATATGAATATACAGGTTACAAATAAATTGGGGATAAATTATTGGGAATAGTCCTGCTCGTCCAGGGGGATAAACAGAGGATAACAGGGGATAAATTTGTCATTTTTTAAAATTATTCTAATGAAAAAAACAAAAACGGCGTTTTTTAATGAAATTACCCTCCAGAAATGATACTCTTCAAAATCTCGGGGGAAGGGGCATATGTCTCCTAATTGACATCACACCTATTTTCATATGCAGGAATTTATGTGCGTTATTTTACATTTACTTAATTATTTTGCATTGTTCACGTTGTGTAGTGCATACTGAAAAAAAAAACAATGGTTCTCTATTTGTGGTATGCAGGCTAACGGTTTTCTAGGCCCAAGTGACTCATATAACTTTATTCTATCCTTTTCAGTATTTGTTACCCTAGAAATAGCTAATCATGATGAGCCTTATGGGAAACTTTTTTGCAGAAAACTGAAGCGGTAGAATGAACAATATGGACGGTGAACCTGGTGATGAAATCCAGTGTAAATCTAACCAAAACAAAACTTTGAGCTTTTTTCACACAGGCTATGGAGGGATTCCTGAGAACCTGCTTATCAATATTTGTCTCTGGATTGTAAGTCTATCTCTCTCTCCTTCCATTCTCCCCCCTTTCTTCTCTCTCTCTCTGTCTGTTTCTTTCTTTTTCTCTCTCTCTGTCTCTGCCTCTCTCTCTCTCTCTCTCTCTCTCTCTCTCTCTCTCTCTCTCTCTCTCTCTCTTTTCTTACAAATTACTCTGCGATATGTGTAGCCAGCTAATAATTTTAAGTCCATTATTCAAGTTTGTCATTTACGACACTATATGTTTTGACACAGGTAGCTTTTTCCTGGGCTGGGTGAAAAGCTCAAGATCCGGCTCAAGATCGTGCTTGTTTTAAGTTTTATTGTTTTTCATTACTTCCAGTTGAATTTTTTTATTTAACTTGTTGCGGTATCTTTCAAATAATGCCAGCAAATCCCTCCCCCCTGTTATAAAATTTCCTAGAAATTTCCCTCACATACTTTTCTCCCCATAGAAAACACACTCCTTTGCAAAATCCCACCTCAAAATTTCGCAATTTTTTGCTTCTAATTAAGATTATTAGCCTTAATTAAGATTATTGTAACGCCACTGCTTTTGGCAACTGTTCGGATTTTGGCAACTGTTCCATATTTTGCAAATGTTCAACAGTTTTGAAGTTGTACTTTTTTAGTATACAAAACTAGTTTTCTAAATCTAAATAAAATGTTTTGACTCGCGCATTTTTTCTAGTTTAAGTAGCATTACATTTATGTCAAAACCAGGGTTGCCACCAAGGCGTCCAATTTTTGATTTGGGAAATAAATGTCTATGTTCTACAAACCAATCGTGGTATTTGGCATTTTGTAATTTTGCCATACCAATTACATTATTATCTGAGAAATTATGAAATATATTATGAAGTTCAATGAGAATGGAAGATACTTGCAAATTGTGACTCACAAAAATCATTTTGTCCACAGAGGAGTAATGATACATATATTGCAAAGGTAGTATTTGAAAAATATCCAAAGTTATTTTTGGTTGATGAACTTTAACCTGATTGATTAGATCATCATGTACAGTGTCCAGTGTTTAAATGTCATAATCATAGTCTACAAGAGCTTTGTCGTCTGCTATTTTGAAAATTCGATGGATTGTGTCAATGCTGTTTATATCAGCAAATATGTGAAATTGTATTTTTGCCGAACTTTGAACCACAATCCACGAGATTATTTCAACTGCCCTGAAAAATAAATGCCAAAAGTTTATTTATGTCAACTTCAGACTCATTCTAGAAGTTTTATAGTTCTTTAAGTATTATTTTCATTTAAATAGAGAAAGGTCGTTTGTTGTCTGCAAGTCGAAATTAAAAATTTTAATTTGCTTTTAACTTTTCTTGGAAAATCTATTCAGTTTTTATTTGTTTATACATTTGTTGTAATAAAACTGAACTAGGCCCAAAATTTAAAATTACTGAGTTATTACAAATAGCTAAGATTAAAATTGATAACTGTAAATTCTTTTCCAGTATTTAATAAGCACCGTAGATTTTATTTATTTTCCTTATTCTATATAATACTTAATATTCAGTTTTTAAGGCCTGTTGTGTTTTTTTAATCAATCATTGCAATGTTTGATTTGCTTAATAGTTTTCGTGGCATTTTTTTTACTTATCTTTAATGCTTCTCGATTTAGAGGAAATAAATAAATTTATTGCTCTGAAAAAGGTCTGCATTGCTGGCAGTGCAAAAATAAGAGAATAGATTAAACATTTAAAAAATTCATTATAAAACAAATATAGTAATGAACACTAAATCAAGCAGGCCTTGGAAGCACTTAGAGAAACACAAAATTAGTATTTTCTGCAACAACTGGAGCTATTTTCTCCTGAGCCAAATCCAATACAAACGAAGTAACTAAAGGTTTTATATATATTAATTAAAAAGAACTTTCCGAAAAATGTGTTTTCAAAGAAAAGTAAAGGCCATTTTAAACTTAAGCTCAGCAGATACAAATAGATTTTAAAATAAAAACTCAAAACGACCAGGAGTTAATATTAAAGAATAAATGAAACCCAAAACGAACAGAAATTAAATAAACAATCATAGCAAAAACACACAACAAGTAATAATATAAATGAATAAGTAAATCTTAAAGCGAGTAACACTTAGATTGATTATGAAAATCAAGCTTAAACGAAAAAAAAAGTTTCCTATTGAAGTATAAATGAAACTTAAAATGAACAGAAATTAAATAAACAATCAATGCAAACAAACCTACAATAGATTTATTAATGTAAATTAATAAATAAATCTTAAAACGAGTGAAACATAAACTGAATATGCAAATCAAGCTTGAAACGAACAAAAATCACTACAAACAAGAGTTTGGGTATGATCTTCTTCTCTCACTGTAAAAGTCTAAAACCTACTGGGTCATTGGCGCTTTACTGAAAACTATGTGCGTCTTGAACAGTCTTGGAAAGTATAAACAACATCAAATTGAATATTTGATGTATAATGATATAATTGTTGAAAGATCCATCAGTTGAAGAATTTATTTAACTGTAATTTTTTTTATTTTCAATGCTTTAAGAACTGGAAAAGAAAATATTTGTAATATAATTCATTTTCAGTTAAGCGCCAATGACGCAGTAGGCTTTTGGTTTTTATTTACAGTTAGGAAAGGAGGCAGTATCCAAATACTTGTTTGTAGTGACTCTATATTTGTCTTGAACAACTTTAAAAAGAGCTAATAAATTAAACTGAATATTTGATGTATAATGATATTAATTGAAACAATAAAAAAATAGTCAGACAATGCAAATTAACTTTTTTTTCAAACAGCGATGATGAAGACAAACATATTATATTAGTATCAGGTGATGGAATTTCCGACGATGAATCTATTTCCTCTGGAGAATATAGTAGTAATGATTCTTCAGTTTTAGAGAGTGATGATAAAGGCCAACAGCTTCCAACTGGAATGAAATAGAGGAATAGTTGCATTATACTCGTATTTCTTAGTTTTGGACGTGATTGTCTCTTACTAGGTTGCTAGCCACCGCTGTAACCCGGATTATCTGATTTCAGTTTTAGGAGTTATGGACTATTTCTCATTTCTTACTATGGGATGTGATCGTCTCTTACTAGGCTGCTAGCGACCAAAGCAACCCAGATTACAAACTGTACCTTCTTTGAAGTAGTAAGAGACGAACCTCAAAGAATCAGACAGCTAACTAAGTCCAATGTATGCAATGGTTAGTTCATCTAGTACTCGTCTTATAATATAAAATTACTTGTGAAAAATTACAATAAATAATTTTCTTCCGGATTATTATCAAACACTTCGGGTTAAAGTCACGTATCAAGTATCAAAAAACTAACAAATATTAAACTAATTTTAAAAATTTCAGGCATTTTTCCAGTTTAAATTACAAGATTAGAATTATTGATCAGATACCATAAATAATTTTACAATTTATAACTTTATGGATTCTGAACTAAAACTAAAATAAAACAAAAATCGATTTTTTAATTATTATGTAACGTCACTCATTACGTTATATATGGTTATTAGTACACAAAAAGCTGTTTGAAAAAATTACAAACAGGAAAATCCTCGGTGTGGCATCGATCCTTTATGTATTGTAAAAATGGTTGGGATTACTGTAGAATGTACTTGGCAAGCCATGTGTTAACTCTTTTAGATATTGTCTGCAAGAACACAGACCAAATTTATTTGGAATTCGGGCTAGACTCACTCTACCCCTCGGTAATGTCTCACTACAGTTTACCCTGTGGCAATTACAAATGGCTTGTAAATCCTTGTGCCCTAAATTTTCCTGACATTCAAACTGTAGAAGAAAGTGGTCCCCAAGGATGTTTTTTTTAAATAGATGGTCAGATACCAATCGAGCTCCACGACTCTGTCAAAGATTTTGTTTTTCATTTGTAAACAGACTGGTGACCAAGAACTCTTTGAGTCCATACAATCGGTCTTTGGTCGAGGATATGGGTATGCATTGGACACCCTCCAAGCAGAAAATAATTGCAGATTTTGACCCGAAACAGAAAATAGTTGTTTACTATGTGCTATTGCGGTGGATGGTGACCAATGGTTTCAGGGTTACAAAGATACACAGAGCCCTGCAATTCGATCAGAAACCCTACTTGAAAACGTTTATTGACACGTTTGTCAGTAAACACTCACAGGCAAAAAGTAAAGTTTAAATTGAAATGTATAAACTTATTTTAAATTTAGCTTTTGGGAAAATGTGTGAAATCGTATGAAACAGATCTTGTTTTGACGTTGTAACCTGCCCCCGAGAATGTGCTCGTATCATCGACGATCCTAACTCCACAACATTCCCGGTCATAGGGCCGAATATGGTTCTCCTACACAGAAAAAAGAAAAATGTTGTTCTGAATAAGAATATTGCGGGAGGGAGTTCAGTACTGGAAATTTCCAAAAAACTCATGTTGTCATTCTTTTACAATGTGTGTAAGGAACAATGGCCAAGGGAGGGAGAAGTTCAAGTGTGCTATGGAGACACTGATTCTCTTTTATTAAAAGTTAAACCCGAGAATTTATTGAAGGATTTGAAAAATGGCACCCACATCAGCTCACGGATGGATTACACGAATTAGAACGAGAGCATCTACCACGAGTTGGTGAAACGTCAGGCCCCCAATCAATTGTTAATGTTAAAATCTGAGACGGGAAGCGATTTAATATCCAATAGGGTGTTCCCCGGTCCAAAAGTATACTGTGCGGAAACACACGATAAGGATTTAAAACAAGCGTGCTAAGGGTTGCCTACACAATTTGTAAAAATAATTTCGACTTGAGTGTCTACAGACACTTTGTGGAGAGTAGTTTAGTGCCAAGAGCAAAAGTAATGGCAATTCGATCATTACAATTTAAAAATTATACTGTTAGAGTGGCAAAAATGCCATGTCTTGCATATCCGATAAGGTCTATGTTCATGAGGATGGTGTGAAGGTAGTCCCCCATGTACACTACCGTATTTCAGATCGAGCTGAATGTATGGACTATCGAAAAAAACTCGGTCTGGATAAATTAAATTAAATTCAAAAAATAGTACTACTTGATGGGTGGTTTTTTTTGGAGGACAACAATTTCCCATATAATCTACATTAAATTTTAGTTGTCATCGTCATCGCAATCATCATTTAACTTTTGCTGCTGCTGCTGCTATTGTCTACAGATTTTTTTCCCGCCACAGCGGGCTGAGCTTTCCGGCCCCGGAGGGGGGGGGGTCCCGACCCGGCCCGGGGGTGGGGGGGATTCTCATCTTTTAAATGTTGTAAATAGTGTTTTCTCATATTCTAAAAATGTATTCAATTGTGCTGCTGTTCTTGCTATTGCTGTATGCATTATTGAAAATACATGTTGTTTTTGTCATTGTTCTTGTTGTTGCCAATAAATGAAAAACATTAAATTATTCTTTTGCTATAAGTGTTGTACAAAAAGTGTTGCTAATAAAAGAAAAAAAATGTTTTTGTTGTTCTTGTTGCAGTTAAATATCCTACTAGGTAGATGCTGCTACTCCAGGGAAAACTACTATTATTTATTCATCAGACAAGTATGGTTTACAGTTATTTGTAGTCCAACTGCTGTGAACAGCAGTATGCATCAATTTAAAACACCATTCAGATCGTTTCTCTGTGGTCCGTCAATGTCGGGGAAAACGACACTTTTAGCCAAAATAATTAAAAATTTCAATAAAATGTTTTTGAAAACACCAACAAAAATGTACTATTGTTATAGCATTTGGTCTGAGCCCTATGACCAAAAAAAACCTAGTACCGCTGCTACATCTATGCCGTTACAATTCATGCGAGGACTTGACGTTTGTAATAGTATTGAGCAAACTCATGGCTGATTAGTGATGATTTAGCTGAATCCATTAAATAGTTCTCGCAGGAAATGCTACAACTGTTTACTGTTAGCTCTCATCATGAACACATTTCCATAACCCTAGTTCTACACAATCGGTTTCATCAGAGTAAGTGTATGAGGGCCCTTGCTTTGAACTGCACCGTCTATATTATCTACCGTTTTGTTCGTGATTCAAGTTCTCTAATAACTCTCAATAAACAAATATATCCAAGTGCCCCCTAATTTCTAATTTTAGCGTAGAGTCAGGCGACAAATAAGCCCTACGGGTGCATTTTGCTGGATCTTAATCAGAATACACCCGAGGATTTACGTGTAGTTACATATATTTTCGACAAAAAATTACTGCATATCTTCCGGTGAACAGTAGAAAGGGCTATTAGTTGACATCATGACACTGAAGAAACTACATGAAAATAGACACTTATTTTCTGTTCTAAGCACTTCAAAACCATTACTCAGGAAGGCCATACTCAAATATGGTGTTGACAAAGAATTTATTATCTAATATCTGAACTTTGTTTAAACTTAACTTAGGGCAGTGTACAGTTGCCAGAAGGTGTTAGACAACAGAGAAAGCAATTTTGCTCCACTGTAAGTGCCTTGGCTTGCAAAAACAAAGGAAAAGATTTTAAAAGAAAATGTCTCCTTCAAGCGGGCGTTAGCTTTTTTACACATTTACTGCTAATAATCGAAGGGCTTGTAAACAATTTTCTCTACATGGCTAAATACTACAAATTGACTCCAATAGAACTTGTGCTTTCACCAATTGAACGGTTAGAGGACGATCTAAGGAAATTGATTAATTATGTAAATATTGCCGATGATAAAAAGCTAGTTCTACTTCAAGATGCAATTCGTCGCAGTGACAAACATAGACCGTATTGTGAGAGACCCGCCGTCTCTGTCTCAGATCCCCAGCCCCCCAACAATGAAACATCTCCTCTAGATTTTTCAGCAACAACAACAGCACAAACAAATCAGAAAGAATTGAATTCAATAGTGACATCAATTGGAAACCTACTGCCACACACCTATCGGGAACAGATTAAAAGAGTATTAACATATCTCATGTTGGACAGTGTTGATGATCAACTCCAAGTCGATAGCACAGGGAAACGAATTATAATTCAGGGAAAAGTTATAATCTACTCGTTTTAATTTGTGATATGCTTACAAATCGTAAAGGACTTTCATCATTTGATAATAATCTATACAGCTTTTTAAATACACCGAACTTCCCCAAAAGTCTTATTGGCAACAAGCAAATTCTAAAGATATTAAAGGAATATAGTAGCGTGTCAGCCATCTAACAACGCCGCCATTTAAAAAAGAAGAAGACGAAGATTTTAAATCAATCTTGGAAAATACTAGCACTCCTAGTATTAGCAGCAGCAATGATTGATGATGGCTAGACAAAAGCGAAGACGTATTGATATCAATTCACCGTCACAAGCACCACCCTCCAGTGTGCAAAACGAGAGTGGGGATTACTCTCCGTGTTTGAGGTTAAAATAGACGAAGTTTTAAAACATGCCTGTAAAAATATTGGTGAAGTGAGACGTCTAAGTTTCCCCACAACACTTTTTAAATTTGCCTCTGATGTTGGTGGCAAAAGCAGCAGTAGTACTTTAAAAAAGTAAAAGAGTGTCATAGAAAATCAAATCAAATAGAACATGAACTGAGTTACACTCTTCGTCGAAATTGTAGGCTTCGTGGCAAACAATATCGAAAAACTAAACCCTTTTTCCCACTGCATATAATGCAAACAGATCTCTTAACTCTAGATGAGATTCAAAGACGTCACAATAAACCCTACAAATATATTCTACTTGCAATCAGTGTCTTTAGTCGCTATGCACATGCCATTCCATTGCGAACAAAGAGAGGTGTTGGAGTTGCTCAGGCTTTACAAATTATTCTTGAACAAGATTGCTATAGAAAACATCAAAGTGATCGCGGTAGCGAATGTGTTAATTTAAATGTGCAAAAGGTTCTATTGAAATATAATATAAGGCTCTACCATGGTGACAGTGTGATAGAGGCTACATTGGCTGAACGATTGATAAGAACGATTCGTCTATTAATTTCAAAATATTGTACACTGAAAAATATTGCTGCTTTCAGTCATGATTTAGACAACATCATGCAACTATCTTACCAACGACTACATCAACCATTGTCCTATGTTAGCCCTCAGGGAGTTTATTTCAGTGAAAATATAATTGACATTCTCCTTGAACAATATTCCAGTGAAAAAACAAAAAATATCAAGGAGAAATGCAATGTTGGCGATACTGTTCGAATTAATAGAGCCACCAATATTTTTGAAAAGGGGAATTATCTATGGGCTACTGAAATTTTTAAAGTTACAAGAATTTTAGGCATTGAAACCATAAAACTTCGCCTGTAGGACACCAGAGATGATACAGTTCTTGGCGGTTTTTATACTTTTAAATTACAAAAAGCTGGAAATAGTATTGATTTTTATTAGATTGAATATATACTAAAAAGTCGTTGTTGGAGATGCAAGATACATTTGGTTGTTCCTTGGCTAGGATACAAATCTGATTTTGATTTTTGGGTTGCAGTTGAAGACATTAACAATGCCAAATGATTTCTATGTAAAATTCAAGTCCAATGTCTCCGACCCCCTCTACAAAGATTTGAATAAAACAAGTGACTTTTGGACAAAACTCTCTCCCACTATCAAATTCGATGGCGCGAATGAAGTCGCTCTTGTCGACTATATTCTCAGAAATACCTATGATATCCTGAGAAAAGATCGCAAATACGTTATGGAAATTAGACCCTATGATTGGCCGCCACCCATTAGCGAACAACATAAACTTCAAAAGATCAATTGATTGGATTATCCATATTTTGAATTACCATACGAGGAGCTCAGTTGTATGAATGATTTATGTTGTTCTATCAGTAAAAGAATGTTCGCTCGTAAAAAAGGAGGCTTTCATTTCAACTATTCAAAGGAAGAAAGCAAGATCAACATTAGTTCACCCATTGTCAGTGAAAAGGTTATTGTCAATGATAATCTAAAAGATGTTCTTGGCTTTAAACTTAATATTGTCAATGGTAAAAGTGTTGGAAACACTAATGTTATTTTTGCTGACTACCCACCAGCCTTCTCCGCGGACACTTGTATATTTCTTTATGCTTCATTTGTTGAAAAATTCAGAGTTGGTTATAGCAATGTTCCACTCCTACGAGTTCTTGAACGAAAAACCAATCAAGATCATATTCATCATTACAATATAAAGCATCTTCAGTATATCCCCGTAAACACTTTCTATTTGGAACTCTGTCAGTTAACACTAAGAACTGAACTAGGTGAGCCTTTAGCAATATCAAAAGGTTTGGCTGTGATTACATTCCATTTTCGACCCATCGTTGTCGATGTTCAAAAACAAGATGTCTAATAAAAAAGTGGTATTCATTTGTCCTGATATTGACTGCTATGTTAATACTCTTGGCCCAAGACAACTTGGCAATGGAACGGACTATTACAAAGGTCGTTCATCAATGTCTGGCTATGGTCATGGCAGTTGGTTTGCTATGCTGTTTTGCTCTGCACTACCTCTGGCTAAATAATATATTGCACAGGCTGCGACAGATTTTGTATCCTATACGATTGGGGCTCTGGCAAGGATTTAAAAAAAGTGCTTCGGACAATCTTAGGTCCACTGCGCGAACCCTTGGCGAGCAATTGAAATCTCGAAAAAATGGAAAAGGTTTAAAAAGGTCGACAGTACACCACTCATCAGCCTCTACTCAGGGCAGAAGCGAAAGACACAAGTCCTGTCAAACAAAAAAAGGAAAAAAACGACAAGCACAATAAGCAGTAGAAGAAGAAAAGGAATCCCTAGGAAGAGAATTGTTAGATCGAAACTGGATTTCTTTTCATAGACTGAACAATGGCATATCTACCGCCTAAGGATTCCCATCCTTCAATCACTTTATCTTTAAATATCTTCAATGCAGAAAATGTCGATGTGAGTGTAAAACATGGACACTGTGAACAGTTCTGCCCACAACAACCGCTCTTCGATAATATCCACTTTCAAATTTATTCCAGTGAAGATTACTTTATAGACATGTCTTCGACACTTATTGATTTACATGTGATAGTCAAGAAATCCGACAATGGAATGCCAATTTGTGCTGATGGAATTTCCTATGAAAATTCTATATTACATAATTTATTTCGTCAAATCAGTCACTAGATAACTATCAATTTGGTGAGCCTAAGTAACAATTTATAATAACAGGTAACCCATATTCGGTTTATATCAATGATATCCAAGTCATGAAATAAATTGAGAGGCACCTCCAATGGATATAAATATATAGCAGTTACCAATAGTACACATGCATTTAAAAATGCTACAACTATTACATCTAGTTGGAAAAATAAATTATTTGATATTTAATATATCCCAATGGCTACCACCAAATATTAAAGTGGATATAAAATTGACGCTTGCTCCATCCAATTTGATTTTACAAAAGGAACTTCCTGTCAATCCTGATGTAACTCTCTCCTCACTTCTGTACGAAAGCAGCAGGTTATGAGTTCTGTTGCTTTGGCAGTGGAAAAACTGAGAGCCAGTGTAAATAATATTAAACTACTTGTTCCTCATACAATCACCAATCAACATCAAATTGCCAGAGGTTCACGCACCTTCACCGACTCATCTTTTATCAATGGCGAAATTCCATCAATATTAGCATTGGCATTTGTAAAAAGCACTAGTGTAATAGGTTCGTGGACTGGCTGCCCACATTAATTTGAGATGTTTGGGCTTTCATCTCTTGTCTGCAAAGTAAATGGAATCCCACTCTACAATCCATCTGTTGATAAATCCTATAGGACATTGTATGAGTTGGCAATGCAAACCCTAGATCATGATTCACAACCATTTGAAAATGGTATAACCGAAGAAATGATCGCTAAAACACATGGTATCATTGTACTAGACTTGTCTGGTAATCAAGATATGAGTATAGTACGAACGGGGAGTGTGCGTTTAGAGTTTATATTTGCCAGGCCATTACCTGAGAGTATAGCACTAATCTCGTTACATGAATTTGAAAACTATTGGGAAGTCACTCCCGAAGGCAGTTTTTTACGAGACCTTGCATCATGAACACTTGTCAAATAATCAGTTTATTTAATGTGGACCCCTACATTTCCAAATAGAGATCCTTTTATTTACCATCGGACTTCCTTGGAATAGTTCAAAGCGCAAACAATACTCTATTCATTGTTAATAGCAGTCCATCGACTGTGATTACCGGCCATTGGCTGTATATCTTTCAAATAATGAAGACTATTAAATTTTATAATCCTCTTGGCTTACCCTATACATTCTACACTCCACACATGAACAACTATATTGAAAGCAGTGGGAAAACTATTATTCAGAACCAGAAGAGAGTGCAGGATCTGATGACTAAAAGTTGTGGTTTTCATGCGCTACTATATTTCGTCGTTAGATTTCGCGGTTATACTTACAAGTAGTTTCTCAACATTTACGTAGACAATCCACGTCTGAACGACTTTATGGTGGAAAATATCCTCTCAGACGGGTATAATATTGATTTTAGTGCCCTACGAATAAAGTGTTTCAAAAATGTATGTAAATTTGTTTAATAATAAACAAAATGTATAAACACAACAACAATGTTTTTATTCTTCACTTTATGTATAGGCAACTGTCTTCTTCTATGTATAGTTTTCTTCTTGTATGTACAGGTAAGTGTCGAGAACCACTAATGATTGCAGATCATCTGAATTCACTGTATATTGATCTTGATTGACTACAGAGTCAAGGTCACGGTTTCAACAGTGAATAATATTGTAACTTCACTCTTCTCTCTTTGTATAGTTAATGCCACTATTTGTATTGATATTGTGAAAATTACGTGTTTTGATTTTTCTTTTTGATACATTACCAAATACATTGTTTTCAAGTGACGAATCGCATTAGGTAGTGGCCTAATAGATATAACTAGGTTTATCGTCATAATAGGCAGTGTCGTCACAGCGATAACGTAGAAACCAAATGGTCTTGTTAACCCCAATGTTGAATCGTTGTCTTGGTTCGTCCTTCCAAAAAAATTTAAGACCACAACGACACAGAACTGGCAAAATCAAACATAAATCATACTTACTATCGTTTTCTAAAATATCAGAATAGTCCTTCCCTCGTCGACGCCTCTTCCCGTACTGGAATCACGCAAGCATCTATTCTTTAAAGCGGGAGTCACCAATCTCTTCAAGGCCTGAAATCACATGATGACCAACTGCCTAGAGTATACATACATAGTTGACATATATAGAACATTTTTTTTGGTTTCCGGTGTCAACTCTCTCACAGCTAAAAAGAAAATGATCCACGTTCGATACATTCATAGGGGGAAGACAAAAAAGTAGCTTTTTGACGTTACATAATCCGTTTTGAAGAGAGAGTTATCTCCATAGAATCTACGGAATTGTATTCAAAAGAACACTCACGACATTATTCTGCTTTGTTTCAATTAATAAGTCAATAAATTGAGTAAAAGTATTTGAGCCCCGTCGTAAAAGCTTCATACAATAGTCCAATAGGGAAGAATCATTCCCCATTATATTGTCAAGTGTTTTTTGAGAAAATATTCTCCGTTGAAGAGATAACTCGAGTAAATCGTCATCTAGAATCAAACATTTTCCATAATCACAAGATCCTACATAATTCTCTTTTTCTCAAATTCATTCATTTTTCAATCTTACGACTCTCAGTGACGACTCTAGACGAACCACGTTTTATTCTACTTCAGGAAGATTCAATAACTAACTTAAAAAAATCTAACAAAAAGAAATGGAACATTTTCGATTTTGAAACAATTTTAATGTGTGTGAGCATAATTACACAATAATATATTACACATATACAATTACTAATATAACTTATTCTTCTCAATATACTTCACTATTGCATTTAATGCACATCGAAATCTATGTCTATGTACTATATCGACTTTCGCAGCGAAGCATAATTGGTCCTCCAATTTAAATTTACTCAAAGATATCACGTATCTTGCATATACTTCTTCCCACTCGAGATCCTCTTGTGATTTTTACTTCAAGGTTTGAGACTTTTGGATCATTACTGCTATTACAAGTTCCCCTATCGACTTCTAATAATGTAAACATCCCACTTCTAATTACAAACGCACAAATTGTCAGATAAATAATAGCGCAAAGTCAAACTGTTCTCAACTCTTGAATTCTATTCTCAAACTAATTTCAATCATACTAACAATCCGTCCTTATATTAGTTTTGTCACTCCGGTTAGTATTTCTAGCTCTCTGATTGGTCTAGAAAGAGGCGTGTAATCTTGTACTCGTAGTGTTGTAACTCTCTGATTGGCCTAGAAAGATGCGTGTTATCTTGTACTCGTCAGATTATAGCCCTCTGATTGGCTGTGATCTTGTACTAGTCGTATGTCAACCCCCTCCCTAGTAACTTCCTGGCTGAAGGGCCACGAAACGGAGATCAACACCGACGGTTTGGACCTTAAGGGTCTACTGCCGTCATACTTACTTTTTACTTACTTACTGGCCAAAAAGGACAATTCTGAAACTTTCATCCTACATTCAAAAAAGGTGATGTGGCTCTGTTACCCTTTCTTTTTTATAGCCTTAGAAAGTGATGTCGAAAAGTGGCGTTCAAATGAGCCTTTAGTTAAACTTGCATGTATAATAATAATAATACGTGCATACGGATACGTGCTAGTTTTCTTGTACATAAAAATACAAGAAGAGCAGGCCTAGACACAACATATCCGTAATTATAACTCACTAGCACGAAAAGACTGGTTAAACCATGGCAAAACACACAGAGTTCTACTGGCGGAAGATATCAAACCACGGATGGATTTTATAGGCATATGTCTGTTCAAACATTAATATCCAGGTAGTTTGCGTTCAACTATACAGATTTGGTACTTGGCCTCAACAATTTGCAGATTAGCATCCATTTCTAAAGTCTAGAACCCCGTATCTAAGATCCGTATGTCCGACACAACTGCGAGCACACCTCTTCCGCCTTATTTTTATTCAAAAATTTTCTATATATCCCCTTCCAATGTAGTTATAATATCCTTTAGATCCTTTTTCCATGGTCACTTCACATACCGTTCAGAGAGTGGCCAAAAAATACTATAGAGAGGCCAAAAAATTATACAAATTGTAAAGTTTTTCATTGTTAAAAAAAAAATAGAGTTGTGAGAAAGTCAAACTTTAGCTTAAAGAGCGTGGCGTTGAGGAGGGGACAGCCCCTTTCAAAAACAGAATAATCGCTGTTAGTTTTATTTTTAAGTATTAATATCGTTCCTTACTTTCAGTTAAAGAAACTTGTTTTTTTTAAATTTTTGAACGTTTTTGAATTAATGCAGGTTTTGATTTTGGCTCATCGTACATGATTAACTAAAAAAAAAAAATTGGAATATTAATTTTACTTTTATTTGGTTAAATGGCTTTCTCGAAACCTGTTTAATTTTATTTACGAACGTAATAAATATACGTAACTTACGAATTAACTTACGTAACAAACCTCTATATTCTTATATTTTTAACACGTATATTAGAGAGTTCGCCCCCTAGTAAATACCTTGCTCTCTAAGCTAAAGTTCGAAGTTTGTTCAAATTCTTTAAAAATGACCTCTTAACCACAAATGCCGTTAATTAGAATAAATAGCTTTTATGAAAGTACTAAATAATCTTTGGCTTAAAGAGCGAGGTATTGACTAGGGGATGAATCCAATCATATACGTAATGTTTTCTGTCGTTTTAATTTTTGATGTTGCTACTTACTTTCAGTTAACAAACTTGTCTTTTATATATATAATTTCTGATCTTTATTTAAATAATGCTGGGAAATCCGGCGCCCCCTTCATAGCAATGTCTCTTCTCCCATGAAAACTTCCTTCATGGCAAGATCCTCCCACATAACCCCCGACCCACTTCCCCCACCCCCACTACCAGAAAAAAATCCCCTCAGAAAACGTCTGTATACTTCCCAATAACCAATACTATATATTAACATTGGGTAAAGTTCATAACTTTCAGCCCTCCCCCCGGGGACTTCGGGGGATTAAGTCATCCTAAACGACATGGTTATTATATTTTCGACCATGCTGAACAAAATGCTATCTCAAAATTTTGATCTGGTGACTTTGGGAAAAAAATGAGCGTGGGAGGGGGCCTAGTTGCTCTCCATTTGTTTGGTAACTTAAAAAGGGCACTAGAACTTTTAATTTCCGTTTGAATCAGCCCTCCTACGATATTCAAGGACCACTGGGTCAATACGATCACCCCTGGGAAAAAAAAAACAAATAAACACGCATCCGTGATCTTTCTTCTGGCAAAAAATGCAAAAATCCACATTTTTGCAGATAGAAGCTTGAAACCTCCGCAGTAGGGTTCTCTGATACGTTGAATATGATGGTGTTATTTTCATTAAGGTTCTATAACTTTTAGGGGGTCTTTCTCCCTTTTTTCGAAAATCAGCCAAATTTTCTCAGGCTCGTAACTTTTTATAGGGAGAACTAAACTTGATGAAACTTATATATTTGAAATCAGCATCAAAATTTGATTCTTTTGATGTATCTATTGGTATCAAAATTCCGTTTTCTACAGTTTCGGTTACCATTGAGCCGGGTCGCTCCTTACTTACAGTTTAGCGTACTTTAGCGTAAAGAGCGAGGGATTGACTAGGGGGGAGGGGGGTTGAACCCCCTAATGTACATAATAAAAATATACGAATATAGAAGTTTGTTACGTAAGTCAATTCGTAAGTTACGTCTATTTATTACTAACAAAAACGTTCGTAAAAAAAATTAAACAACTTTCGAGAAAGCAATTTAGCCAAAAAAAGGAAAATTGATATGCAAATTTTGTTCATGTACGGTGAGCCAACAAAAATTAATTCGTATATGAAAGGGGCTATCCCCTCCTCAACGCCTCGCTCTTTGCGCTAAAGTTTGACTCTTTCTCACAACTTAATTTTTGAAGCAATAAAAAACTTTAGCGTGAAGAGCGAGGCGTTGAGGAGGGAACAGCCCCTTTCATATACAGAATATTTTCTGTTCGTTATAAGTTTTAATGTCGCTCCTTAATTTCAGTTTAAATAAACTAGTTTTTTATTTAATTTCTGAACGTTTTTGAATTAATGCAGGTTTCGATTTTGGTTCACCGTAAAGGAATAATTAAAACGAAAATTGTATATTAGGTTTTTTAACTAATAATAACCTTATAATAACTCAAGTTTGATTTTTGTTCCATTTATTTAAGAATGACTCCTGAATAACAAAGGCTTTTTAATTAGAAAGTTTTTAATTAGAAAACTTGTTTTTTTGTTTTTTTTTATTTAATCGCTCTATAAAGTGATGTGGTAAAGAGGCGTTCAGATGAGTCATAGATGAGTCATAGACATATGTCTGTTCAAATAATAGTAGCCTATCCAGATAGTTTATGTTCAACTATAAGATTCGGTACTGGCCTGCAACAATTTGCTGCTAAGCATCTGTTTCTAGAGATTTACGGCTGTAAAACAAACGAAAAACCCACTCCCACCTGATTAGTTTTTCTGTGGGAAATGTTTAGCCAATAAAGTTTTGCAAGCAGTCCCTCTGTTTCTCTGTCATTATACAGTGACCAAGGCAGGCCCGGATCGAATAGGTGCGGGATTGGATTTTTTTGCGGGCCCTCTATGTATTAAAAATTTAAATAAAATATTCATGCATAGTAGTTTACATACGTAAAGTAGTTCACGCACGCAGTGCGAAATCTCTCTAATATAGGACTATCCCGATTAAATTAAATAAATTTGACAAGAACTTCTATGTGTATCAGTTTTCTATAGCTTAAAGTATATATTATACAATAATAAACACATTAATAAATCTCATCCAGCAATGCAAACTTAAAATAAATATATTTTTAATGAATAATTCATAATTTATCCCTTGTCGTCAAAAACAATTTGCTTTAAATTCCAAATCTGTTATTGGTTCATTTTGATGGTAACAAGGGGTCCTTTCGAATGCGGGGTGCGATTGGGCCCAATCTCTCAAATCGCCCTTTATCCAGTCCTTCATCTAGGATATTTCCCGAAAAAAAGGATTTGTGCAAAATATGGTAAAATTGTCATTTAAATACGAAAAATATTTAGAAGCCTATTGGACTTCTTCGATACAACAAAAATCTCTGAGAAACTTATATATCAAATGAATACTGCATCAAAATCAAAACTACTAATGAATTTTGCTTTTGAAGTTTTATCACTATCTGTTTACGAATTTGCAGAAACACAAATTCGTGAAAAACTATGCTGGGGGAGGGGCAGGGTTTTAGAATTTAAAAATAAAAATACGTCCAGTTAATAGAAGTATTTTCAAAACTCAGGAGGGGGGCATTTTTTCAATTGAAACACCCAAAAAGGGTATTTTTCAAAATCTAGGGGGAACAACTGTCCCTCTCCTAATTGAATTGACTTGGTCAGATTGATCTCTAAGCAGTTCCGTCGGCTGCTCAAAGACTTATTTGATAAGAAATTAGCTATTTAAGGTAAGTTCTGGGAAACCCGGACACATATTTATGACTTCCAAAGCTTAAAAGTTAATCAAACAGTTCGTGGTAACGAACTGTAAGTAAGGAGCGACCCGGCTCAATGGTAACCGAAACTCTATAAAACGGGATACCAATAGATACATCAAAAGAATTATGTTTTAATGCTGATTTCAAATAAATCACTTTCATCAAGTTTAGTCCTACCCATCAAAAGTTACGCGCCTTAGAAAATTTGGCTGATTTTTGAAGAAAGGGGGAAAGACCCCCTAAAAGTTATAGAACCTTAAGAACCTAAATCACACCATCATATTCAGCGTATCAGAGAACCCTACTGTGGAGGTTTCAAGCTCCTATCTACAAAAATATGGAATTTAGTATTTTTTGCCAGAAGAAAGATCACGGATGCGTGTTTATTTGTTTTATTGTTTTTTTTTTTTTTTTTTTTTTCCCCAGGGGTGATCGTATCAACCCAGTGGTCCTAGAATATCGTGGGAGGGCTCATTGGAACGGAAATTAAAAGTTCTACTGCCCTTTTTAAGTGACCAAAAAAATGGGGGCAAGTAGGCCCTCTCCCACGCTCATTTTTTTCCCAGAGTCACCCGATCAAAATTTTGACACAGCCATTTTGTTCAGCATGGTCGAAAATATGATAACCATGTCTTTTAGGATGACTTAATCCCCGAAGTCCTTGGGGGGAGGGCTGAAAGTTATGAACTTTACCCAATGTTAACATATAGTATAGGTTATTGGTAATTATGCAGATGTTTTCAGGGGGGATTTTTTCTGGTAGTGGGGGGGGGGGGTCGGGGGTCGGGGGTCGGGTGTTATGTTGGAGGATAATTCCATGGAGGAAGTTTTCTTGGGGCAGGGGGCATTGCTATGAAGCGGACACCAGATTTCCCACCATTATTAAAAAAAAGATCAGAAATTAAATTAAAAAAAACAACTTTTTCAACTGAAAGTAAGGAGCAACATCAAAACGTCAAGCGAGCAGAAAATATTACGTATATGATTACGTTCACCCCCTAGTCAATACCTCGCTCTTTAAGCTAAAGATTTTTTAGTACTTTCATGAGAGCTATTTCTTCTAATTAACGGCATTTGTGATTAAGCAGTCATTTTAAAGAATTGGAACAAAATTCGAACTTTAGCTTAAAGAGCAAGGTATTGACTGGGGGATGAACCCCCTAATGTACGTATTAAAAATATATGAATATAGAAGTTCGTTACGTAAGTTAATTCGTAAGTTACGTATATTTATTACTAATAAAAACGTTCGTAAATAAAATTAAACAAGTTTCGAGAAAGCCATTTAACCAAATAAAAGTAAAATTAATGTTCAATTTTTTTTTTAATTATTCATATACGGTAAGCTAAAATCAAAACCTGCATTAATTCAAAAACGTTCAAAAATTACATTTTAAAAAAAACAAGTTTTTTAACTGAAAGTAAGGAACGACGTTAAAACTTAAAACGAACAGAAATTATTCCGTATATGAGAGGGGCTGTCCCCTCCTCAACGCCTCGCTCTTTACGATAAATTCTTTTGTTGTTTAAAAAAATAGAGTTGTGAGAAAGTCAAACTTTAGTGTAAAGAGCGAGGCGTCGAGGAGGGGACAGCCCCTTTCATATAAGGAATAATTTCTGTTCGTTTTAAGTTTTAACGTCGTTCCTTACTTTCAGTTAAAAAAAACTTGCTTTTTAATTTAATTAAATACAAAAAACAAGTTTATTCAGCTGAAAGTAAGGAGCAACATTAAAACTTAAAACCAAAAGAAATTATTACGTATGTGAGGGGGTTTGCCCCCTCGTCAATATCTCGCTCTTTACGATAAAGTTCGAATTTTGTTCCAATTCTTTAAGAATGACCCCTGAATCATAAGGCCGTTTAATTAGAATAAATAGCCCTTTTGAAAGTACTAAAAATACTTTAGCGTAAAGAGCGAGGTATTGATAAGGAAGCAAACCCCCTTGTATACGTAAAATTTTCTGTTGGTTTTATGTTTTAATATTATTTTTTACTTTCGGTTGAAAACACTGGTCTTTTATTTAATTTCTGATCATTTTTTAAATAATGCTGGGAAATCCGGCACCCCCTTCATGAAAAATTCTCTTCTCCCACTTAAAATTCCTCCACGGAGGGATCCACCCAAGTAACCCCCTTCTTCTTTCCAATTACCAATACTATATCATAGGCAGCGCAATCGCGCTGCCTAAGTAAAGAACGATGTTGGCACAATGTATTTTTTTCCCATACCAGGGCACTTCGTATCGAAGGAGTTGTCGTAGAATCTTTGAAAAGGGCTCATTCGATTGGAATTTGGAATGGCTAGTGCCCTTTTGAATAGTCAAAAGTGATTGGAAGGCAGTTAACACCCCTTCTACGCCCATCATTTCCCCAAACACATCTAACCAAAATTTTGAGATAGCCATTTTGTTCAGCGTAGTTGATTTCCAGATAGAAAATATGTTTTAGAGGAGGTTACTCTCCGACAACCCTCAGGGAAAGGGTTTTAAGTTATGCCCTGGGAGCATATAAGGATCGATGTTGATACAATGTATTCATTTTTTTTCCTTTAGACCAGAACACTTCGTATCAAAGAAGTTATCGTAGAAATTTCGAAAAGGGCTCATTCAATTGGAAATTAGAGTGGCCTGTGCCCTTTTTGATAGTCAAAAGTAATTGGAGGGCAACTAACACCCCTTCCACGCCCACCATTTCCCAAAACACATCCAATTAAAATTTTGAGATAGCCATTTTGTTCAGCGTAGATGATTTCCAGATAGAAAATATGTTTTTGAGGAGGTCACGTCCCCTCAACCTTCAGGGCAAGGGTTCTAAGTTATGCCCTGGGAGCATATAAGGACGATGTTGATACAATGTATTCATTTTTTTCCCTTTAGTCCAGGACACTTCGTATCGAAGACGTTGTCGTAGCCCTTCGAAAAGGGCTCATTCAATTGGAAATTGGAGTGGCTTGTGCCCTTTTTAATAGTCAAAAGTGATTGGAAGGCAACTAAAACCCCTTCCACGCCCACCATATCCCCAAACACATCCAATCAAAATTTTGAGATGGCCATCTTGTTCAGCTTAGTTGATTTCCAGACAGACATTATGTTTTGAGGATGACACTCCCCCACAGAGTTCAGGGTAATGGTTGTAAGTAATACCTGTTGGGCATATAAGGTTTTTATTGAAAGTTTTGTTGTAGAAACTCCAAAAAAGGCTCATTCGATTTGAAATCCAAAGGGCTAGTGCTCTTTTAATAGTCGAAAGTGATTGGAGGGCAACTAAGCCCCCTCTCACGCCCAGCTTTTCCCCAAACACATTCAATCTAAATTTTAAGATAGCCATTTTGTTCAACGTAGTTGAAAGTTCTGGAAATTAGGTCTTTGAGGATAACAACCCCCCTTTCCCAAAGCCCTCAGGGCAAGGGTTGTAAGTTATGCCCTGAAGGCATATAAGGTTCTTATAGAACGCGTTGTCGTAGAAACTTCAAAAAGGACTCATTCGATTGGAAATTAAAATGGCTAGTGCCCTTTTTAATAGCCAAAAGTGATTGGAAGGCAACTAACACCCCTTCCACGCCTACTATTTCCCCAAAAACCTACCATTAAAATTTTGAGATCGCCATTTTGTTCTACGCAGTTTAAAGTTCAGGAAATTATACATTTGAGCAGGACACTCACCCAACAGTCTTCAGGGCAAGGATTTTAAGTTATGACCTGGGGACATATAAGTTTTATTGAAATCTTTGTCGTAGAAACTTGAAAAAGGGCTCATTCAAATGGAAATTCAAAGGTCTAGTGCCCTTTTAAATATTCAAAAGTGATTTGAGGGCAACTAAGCCCCCTCTCACGCCCACCTTTTCCCCAAATACATCCAATCATAATTTTTAGATAGCCATTTGGTTCAGCTTAGTGATTTTCCTGATAAAAAATATTTTTTTGAGGAGGACACTCCCCCAAAGCCCTCGTGGCAAGGGTTATAAGTTATGCCTTGGGGGCATATTAGGTTTTAATAGAAAGCGTTGTTGTAGAAACTTCAAATAAGGCTCATTCGATTGGAAATTCAAAGGTCTAGTGCTCTGTTTAACTGTTGAAAGTGATTGGAGGGCAACTAACCACCTCTCACCCCCACCTTTTTCCCCAAATACATCTAGACAAAATTTTGAGATAGCAATTTTGATCAACGTAGTTGAAAGTTCTGGAACTAAGGTCTTTGAGGATGACAACCTCCCCCCCCCACCCCTAAGGGCCCGGTGTGTAAGTTATGCCCTTAGGGCATATAAGGGTTTTATATAAATCTTTGTCGTAGACACTTCAAAAAGGGCTCATTCGATTGGAAATTGAAATGGTTAGTGCCCTTTTTAATAGTCAAAAGTGATTGGAAGGCTATTAACACCTCTGCCACGCCCATCATTTTCCCATAAACATCCAATCGAAATTTTGAGACAGCCATTTTGTTCCACGCAGTTTAAAGCTCAGGAAATTATAATATTGGTTAGAAAACTCCCCCCACAGTCTTCATGGCAAGGGTTATAAGTTATGCCCTGGGGGCATATAAGTTTTTATTGAAATCTTTGTCGTAGAAATTTGAAAAGGGCTCATTCGATTGGAAATTCAAAGGGCTACTGCCCTTTTTAATAGTCTCGAAAGTGATTTAAGGGCAACTAACCCCCCTCTCACGCCCACCTTTTCCCCAAACACATTCAATTAAAATTTTTAGATAGCCATTTCATTCAACATAGTTGAAAGTTCTAGACATTATGTATTTAAGGAAGGGTTGTAAGTTATGCCCTGGGGGCATATAAGGTTTTTGTTGGAAAGCGCTGTCGTAGAAACTTCAAAAGGGCTCATTTGATTGGAAATTGAAAGGTCTAGTGCCTTTATTAATAGTTGAAAGTTATTGAAGAGCGACTAACTTCCCTCTCACGCCCACCATTTTCTTAAACACGTCCAATCAAAATTTTTATATAGCAATTTTGTTTAACATAGTTGAAAGTTCTGGATATTATATCTTAGACGATGACTTCCACCCTTACAGCCCTTAGAGTAAGGGTTGTAAATTATGCCCTGGCGACATAAGGTGTTTATAGAAAGCGTTGTGGTAGAAACTCAAAAAGGGCTCATTCGATTGGAAATCGAAAGGTCTAGTGCCCTGTTTAATAGTCGAAAGTGATTGGAAGGCTTGACATTTTCATAGTAAAGATCGATGTGGGTATAATATATTATTTTTTTGTTGTTGTTGTTATTGTTTAGACCAGGGCACTTCGTATCGAAGGAGTTGTTGTAGGAACTTTGAAAAGGGCTCATTCGATTTAAAATAGGAAGGGCTGATGCCCTTTTTAATAGTTGAAAGTGATTCGAGGGCAACTAACCCCCTCTCACCCCCACCTTTTCCCCAAACACATCCAATCAAAATTTTAAGATAGCAATTTTTTCAACGTAGTTCAAAGTTCTGGAAATTAGGCCTTTGAGGATGACAAATCCCCCCTCAGCCCTCAGGGCAAAGATTGTAAGTTATACCCTTAGGGCATATAAGGTTTTTATAGAAAGCTTTGTCGTAGAAACTTCAAAAAGGGCTAATTCGATTGGAAATTGAAATGGTTAGTGCCCTTTTTAATAGTCAAAAGTGATTGGAAGGCTATTAACACCTCTGCCACGCCCATCATTTCCCCATAAACATCCAATCGAAATTTTGAGACAGCCATTTTGTTCCACGCAGTTTAAAGTTCAGGAAATTATAATATTGGTTAGAAAACTCCCCCCACAGTCTTCAGGGCAAGGGTTATAAGTTATGCCCTGGGGGCATATAAGTTTTTATTGAAATCTTTGTCGTAGAAACTTGAAAAGGGCTCATTCGATTGGAAATTCAAATGGCTACTGCCCTTTTTAATAGTCTCGAAAGTGACTTGAGGGCAACTAACCCCCCTCTCACGCCCACCTTTTCCCCACACACATTCAATTAAAATTTTTAGATAGCCATTTCATTCAACATAGTTAAAAGTTCTAGAAATTATGTATTTAAGGAAGGGTTGTAAGTTATGCCCAGGGGGCATATAAGGTTTTTGTTGGAAAGCGCTGTCGTAGAAACTTCAAAAGGGCTCACTTGATTGGAAATTGAAAGGTCTAGTGCCTTTATAATAGTTAAAAGTGATTGAAGAGCGACTAACTCCCCTCTCACGCCCACCATTTTCTTAGACACATCCAATCAAAATTTTGATATAGCAATTTTGTTTAACGTAGTTGAAAGTTCTGGAAATTAGGTCTTAGACGATGACAACCACCCTAACAGCCCTTAGAGTAAGGGTTGTAAATTATGCCCTGGGGACATAAGGTGTTTATAGAAAGCGTTGTGGTAGAAACTCAAAAAGGGCTCATTCGATTGGAAATCGAAAGGTCTAGTGCCCTGTTTAATAGTCGAAAGTGATTGGAAGGCTTGACATTTTCATAGTAAAGATCGATGTGGGTATAATATATTATTTTTTTGTTGTTGTTGTTATTGTTTAGACCAGGGCACTTCGTATCGAAGGAGTTGTTGTAGGAACTTTGAGAAGGGCTCATTCGATTTAAAATAGAAAGGACTGATGCTCATTTCAATAGTGAGAAGTAATTCGAGGGAAAGCGATCTCCCTTCCCCCCCACTCCTCCCGTGTGTAATTATTCTTAAAAGATAAAATCTATCTTAATATTAAATACAAATTTACTGGGTTCATGCTAATACTCAATAAGGCATCTCAGCAGTACCCCTAGAACGACTGAGAGTATTATGTTCAAACTTTCGGGGCTACTTCTGTTCTTAAAATTTAACCAAATCAAAGTAGCGCATCCAAGCTATCAAAGAAAGTAAACAGGTTTTTTTGCGAAGGGTATCAAGTTTACTATTTCAGGTCAACAAGAGCAGGTGTACAACTAAATTAAACACTACTATTTGTGTCCAGGTATTTAAAAGGGTGTATGTTTTTAAGAATTGCTGAAACTTTTTTCCAGCATACAAATAGCAAGCCAAACTATAAATTCTTAAAAAAAAACGAACAGATTTAAAGTATTATTTTCTTTTTCCCTGAAAAGACTATGTCAATATAAAACGAACAGAAATTAATTAAAAATACTTTTTCCTCAGAATTAGTTTTTCAACCAAAAATAAAGAACTCCATTATACCAAAAATGAGAAAAAATAAAATCAAATAATCTACCAAGCGCGAAACTACCACAAATCAGCATCGATAAATAGATGAAACCCAAAACAACAGAAATTACAATAAAAAACCCAGTCAAACTCAAAACAAGCGGAAATTAACATAAGTTGGGCTCAAAACCCCTATTCCTTCCCAAGGCCAGACCATAATTTGCATTTTGCTAAAAAATAAACAAATGAATGTGAATTGCTAGTTTAATATAAAATTACTTATACTCATTATCAAAAATGTTGATATTATTTGTTTTATTAAAGTTATAAAAGTAAAAAAATTGATATTTTTCTCAGTTAAGTCTGAATTTTGTTATGTCCTTGGGAAGGCATAGGGGTTTTGAGCCCAACTTATGTTAATTTCTGCTCGTTTTTAGTTTGACTCGGTTATTTATTGTAATTTCTGTTCGTTTTGGGTTTCATTTATTTACCGATGCTCATTTGTGGTAGTTTCACGCTTGGTAGATTATTTGATCTTATTTTTGCTAATTTTTTATTTAATGGAGTTCTTTACTTTTCTTTGAAAAACTTATTTTGTGGAAAAAGTTTTTTTTATTAATATAAACAATGAACAAAGTTCATAACTAGCAGCCCTTCGCCCGGGGTCTTTTGGGGGATTAAATCGTCCTCAAAGACATAGCTATTATATTTTTCGACCATGCCGAACAAAATGGCTATCAAAATCAAAATTTTGATCCGGTGACTTTGGGAAAAAAAAGTGAGCGTGGGAGGGACCTAGTTGACCTCCAACTTTTTGGGTCCCTTAAAAAGGGCACTAGAACCTTTAATTTCCGTTCAGATGAGCCCTCTTTTAACATTATAGGACCACTGGGTCGATACGATCATCCCTGGGGAAAAAAAAACAACAAAAAACAACAAACTCGCATCCGTAATCTTTCTTCTGGCAAAAAAAAAAAAAAATACAAAATTCCACATTTTTGCAGATAGGAGCTTGAAACCTCTACAGTTTTGTTCTCTGATACGCTGAATCTGATAGTGTGGCTTTTATTAATACCACGATAACTATTTATAGAGTATCTTTTTATAAGGGCTGGGGGTACAGATCCCTAGTTATTCTACTCTATATATATTATACTCTAACCCCCTCCCCCCCGCCTTCCACCTCATATTGTCATATTAGTGATTTTTCTTCTGTAATTTTCAGTATTAAATTTCCAAAACTTTTAACCGGACAAATTAACTCGTAATTCCAAAATTAAAATATATTGTAATCTACAATCTTATACACTAAGTCTAAGTTTAAAATATTATATTCTGTTGAGTCCCGTTTGATTTTTATAAACGGATAAACCCACAAACTAATTAATATCAGCTAGGAGTATTCAATCCCTCAATTAGTATATAAAATTATTAACAATGTATTTTTGAAGTCTTGTATTTACTCCATCTTCATTATTTTGATGAAATGCTTCGATGATTAAAAATTCACAATAGACAGGAAACATGAGAAATTTTAGATTTTGCATATTAAAGGTTTTTTTAATACTGTAAAACTAAAAATTAAAATGACTAATGTAGTTAAACAATAACGTATATACAAACTAGGCAATTCCTAATTATCGAAGACAGTTGTCACATTTTCAAGAGATATAAACAATTTTTGAAAGGTTTTACTGATTGTAAAGTTGTCGAAGAAACATTACTATCAGCCAACCTGAAAGAAACCATCATCTTTTATCGAGTTATTGTGACATTTCTGTTAATCGCGAGAGGTAGTAAAATTGCGTACATCTTGCTTGTAGGGCTGTGTTGCCACAGTCACAGGTTTCCTGTGAAACTTCACAGGTTTTTGTGCTAAAGATTCCTAATATGACTTAATTTCTGCTAAAAGTTGAATTTTGTTGAGCTCACATTATCGGATTATTTTTAGTGATTTTGAAACGACATCTATTAATCATAAATCTAAAGCTTCATTGCACTTTTCAGGCTCTTTTTGTGAAATTTGGAAGATTTGTTTTCGCGACAAAGAAAATGTAATGTTAAATCTGACGTCACCATTCCTGAATCAGTGTAATTCGAATATTTTTTTGCACCAAATTTTTTTCCAAAGCATGTTTTTCAACTTTTGGTAACTATGGGCCGAGGTTCGCTTTTTACTAGATTCCAGCTACATAGTTAACAATCGTATATGTCTGAGTAGAGAAAGAAAAATCAAAAGAAAGGGCTTAATTCCGTTACAAGAGAATATTAAACTCCCATATAGTCCATTGGCACACAAAATTACAGCCGTTTCTGGCTTGGATATTTTTCACTTTATCCATACTTTATCTATAAAGTATGGATAAAGACAACAGCCATCTGTTATTGAAATCTTCGTCACTTACTACGATTTGGTCGTACTTCCCATAGTTTAGCCATAGAACGAGCCATAGATTAATGCTTTGCTACACCATTTACTGATTGAATAATTTGAGTTCTGGACGCTTTCCAGGGCCATCCAAAATGGTCAGTGCAATATCTTCCTGTTAAATTATCTTTGATCTATGCTACTAATCTGTAATTAGGCCGTGTTCAGACAGACAAATTATTCGTCGATAATTGACTATTCGGCGATAAAAAAGACCGTTTTTTAAAAAAATCGGCCGACTTTCTTCTAGAAAAAAGTTCCTAGTCGCTCGTCGATTTTGAAGAAGTCGGCCGATTGGAGAGTAAAAATTTTAAATGTCAGATTACGTAAACAAGATTACTGACTTGATCCCCCTTGTTCAAGGGTACAAACTTCTCTATAACCAAGCAGATATTCATTACGAAAAGAAAAAGAAGAAGGATAAAATTTTGAAACATTTTGCTGTGAATTTCTCACTGCCTCTTCCAAATATTTCATGTTCTCTGCCAAAAATCGGTCGATTTCTTATGGTCACGTTCGAAAGCGATGGCAATGAAAACGGTCGATTTTTTATGCAAAATCGATCCGTCTAAACACGGCATTACTTCCGTTGACTACCGGTTTTTCTCAATATATCTCTGACTTTCAAGCTACGATCTCGGCACTTTGAAAGCGGAATAAATTGGCAATGGAATACGTTATCCTTTGCGTGACACATAAATGTTCTTTTGGCCTTCCCTTAAACAGATACTAAAACGATAATATTAGAGTTTGTGCGTAGAACATCTGGGGACCTCCAATCTTACTTCGTTGATAATTGTGTTCAGCCGTGGGTAGACCTTTGGGTACTCGTGTACCCCACAACCTTTTTTAGTCCCTGTTTCTTTTTAAGGTTCAATCTTGGGACTTACCCTCTCTAACTATTAAAAAAAATTATTTAACATTTAAAGTTTTTTACTGATATTGACCAAAAATCCATCACAATCACTAGCCGTCACTTCATCGACAAAAACCGTCATTTTATTGACTAAAAGTGTCATTTCATTGATACAATCCGTCATTTCATCGACACAAATCAGTCACAACGTCGACAGTCATAACATCAACACGTCAACTCATCGACAGTCACAATCAATATCCGTCACAACGTCGACAGCCATAACATTGACACGTCATTTCATCTAAAAAAAACTGTCGATGAAATGACGTGTCGATATTATGGTTGTCGACGTTGAGACAGGTAGCGATTGTGACTGCCGATGAACTGATGTGTCGATGTTATGGCTGTCGAAGAGTTGACGTGTCGACGAAAAGATGGATTCTCCTTGTCGACGAAATGACGTTTAGTGCTTGTGACTGTTATACGAAATGGTAACACCTCCATTAGGTTCAGGGGAATAAACCTAGTAGTAAATATGTTTGATAGGCTATGTCTTGCTTAAAGAAAAGGAGGTTTTCAGGTCATATCGGATTCAAATTATAATTAAAATACAAACGAAAATTCAACTAAAATTACGAAGTTAAAATTAGAATTAAACAAATTAGAATAAAAATTAAATGAATTGAAATTCAAATTAAAAAATTTCAGATAAACTTAAAAGAAATGGAGCTTAATATGGTAATTTTAATTTTTATTCGATGTGACCCCAAATTATCGCTAAAAAATTGGAATTAAAATTAATCCAAAGTTAGGTTTCCAAAACACAGAAAAAAGTTTCGTCGCCAAAAACTTTGACATGAAGACGAAGAATCAACCAATATTTAATGTGGCCTCCAGTCATTTCTAAGGCCACATTTTCCCACATGGTCTTTAAGGAAATTCCTTAATGTAACAAACAGGAAAAAGCCTATGGCTTTTTCTTAATTGAAATAGTAAGAGACGACCTGGCTACATCCTACGATTATGACGTCATTAATCAATATTTAACATGATTGATATTAGATTTTGGTTTTTAGAATTTCGGTTACAATTCAGACGAGTCGCTCTTACTATACATATCTTTAAAATATACGAAAAAACAAGCCCTCTTTCAATAATAATACCACATAAAATTTTCTTGAATCTTAGAGGGATAATGCAGAAAAAAAAATCTCTTTAGAGAATACCCCCTCCCCCAATTTAAGCTACTGGTATTCATTGATGCAAGAAGTTTTTTTCAAAGCGCGTATTTCAACTTTTGGTTAATATGGATTATGGTTCGCCTCAGAAGTTGAACAATATACTTCTATGTACTTTTCATCCCCAACAAAAAATTGAGATTTTTTGTAATAAATTTAGGGAACCTGCCGGTGTGAATGCGTGAGGAATGTCTAGACACACCATCAAACCTATAATTACTCCTGTACTATTAAGTGCTGTAGCGCATTGGCTAGTGAGCTCTCCCCTTAACATGGAAGATAGAAGTTCGAGTGGCTCTACAGTAACAATTGAATCCTGATTATAATTTCTATTAAAGATTGGTTTTTCATTATTGCATATGCTACAAGACAGATATTATTATTTTTTTTGTTTTCTTTGACGCTGAAAGAATTTGGAAAATCGAACTCAAAATTGATTTCTCAATTATCAATTATCTTTTTTTCCATATCCAGTAGTTTTTGATCGTAGATCATTTTATCTGGTTTTGATAAAATAGGCTTTCTTCTGGAGTCTTCTGTGATTATACAGAAGATATTTCCTTTATATTTTTGTCCTTTGAATATTTGATTTCCTTTCGTCCTTTGCCTAATAAATTACACAATGCACTAGATGTAGCAATTTCCTTTAAAATTAGCCACTAAACATAAACTGAGCCAATAACCATTAATAATAACCTGGTCACAAACAGAAAAAGCCTACGGCTTTTTCTTCTTTGAAATAGTAAGAGACGAACCTCAAACAATCAAGTGGCTAACTAGTTACAATGTATGCAATGGTTTAATATTTCAGTGATCGTCTTTTAATGTAATTGGACGTGATCGTCTCTTACTAGGTTGCTAGCTATCGCTGCAACCCGGAAAAAGAAAAGAGAAAAAAATATCCCGTTTGTGGAGAATAACGTGGTAAAAGTCAATTTGCTTGATTTTCAAGCCAATATATTTTCTTTGTTATTCAAGCCAAAGGGCGGTAAGTTTCCTTTATAGAGGTTTCGGACAAGGCGGTTCTAATGGTGTACTTTTTGTTTTGATCTGACTCCTCTGTTAGGAACTATGGGTTTTTATATTTCTTAACATTGGACGTGATCGTCTCTTACTAGGTTGCTAGCTACCGCTGCAACCCGGATAACTAAATCAAATATATGTAATGGGTTTTTATTCCAATGGTCGTCTTTTAATTGAAAATTTTAATATATTGGCCTTAAATATAACTGTACTAGCCTACACTATAGTTAAGTGGCCTATAAAATTTAGTAGAGGCAAGAGGTCGTTGTTTATTATAAAAACTCAAAGAATCAGGCAGCTAACTAAGTCCAATATAAGCAATTGTTTGTTCTTCTAATGATCATCTTTTAATTTGAAGTTTCTTACTAGGTTGCTAGCTACCACTTAAACCCGGATTGTGTAATAGGTTGCTAACTACCGCTGCAACCTGATATTCTTATTTCTGCTACTATGGGCTAAGGTTCGTTCTTTCATGTAAAACTAGCAAAACATTTTTTAAGTCTGATGAAGATTTAACTAATGTGTCAAAAGTAAGGTTGCAAGTCGACGATTTTGTTTTGGCATTATTATAATTGGTATGGTGAAATAATAATATGCATATGGCTCTTAAATCATACTTCTTTATGGTCCCATATGGTTTAGTGCCTAGGATAGTTAACTTTCACTTAACAGGCCCGGGTTCGATTCCCGGTGTGGGAAAATTTTTAACTCTATAATCTTCGAACATTTGAACCTTTTATAATTTATAATGATGTATAATATAAATACTGTAATCTTAACTATAGTGAAGTTGCCTATGCAAGTTAGTATAGGGAAGAGTTCGATCTTTATTATATTCAAGATACTATCTCTGTTTTTTTTGGTAGTACTCTTTTTTTAACTTGCGATTCTGAACTAAAAACGAAAATAAAATAAAAATTAATTTTTTCAATTTTTACGTCACGTTGCTCATTAAGTCATATATGGTTATTAGTACACAATAGGTTTTAGATATTACGTCATGTCACTTATTACGTCATATATGGTTATTAGTAGATAATCGGTAAAATATTCGTTCTTTATTATAATTTAGAAATAATTTATTTTAGTTACAATAGGTTATTAACCCAATTAATTTCCTTTAAAATGAGCTATTGAAAAACTCTCTACGATGTTCCAGTGCCAAGCTATCTGTGGAAAAAAAAGAAAAAAAGAAAAAAAATATCCCGTTTAGGCAGAATGTTGTAGTACCTGCCACTTTTCTTGATTTTCAAGCCTATATATTTCCCTTACTGTTCAAGCCAAGGGACTGAAAGTTTCCTTTCAAGGGGTTTCGGACAAGGCGGTTCTAATGGTGTACTTTTTGTTTTGATCTGACTCCTATTTTAAGAACTATGGGCTTTTATATTTCTTAACATTGGACGTGATCGTCTCTTACTAGGTTGCTAGCTACCGCTGCAACCCGGATTGCTAGTTACTGCTGCAACCCGGATGAGCCATTGAACGACTCTCTACTATGTTCCAGTGCCAAGCTATCTATGGAATTACTAACCTATACTATAATAAAGCGGCGTATAAAATTTAGCATAGGCAAGAGGTCGTTCTTTATTATAATTTATATTTCTTAACATTGGACGTGATCGTCTCTTACTAGGTTGCTAGCTATCGCTGCAACCCGAAAAAAAACACATTGTGCCCACATCGTTCTTTACTCAGACAGTGCTAGCGCGCTGCCTATGATAATAAACTGATTACACACAGGAAAAAGCCTACGGCTTTTTCTTCTTTTAAATAGTAAGAGACGAGTCTCAAATAATCAAGTAGCTAGCTAATTCCAAAGGTATGCAATTTTTGTTATTCCAATGATCGTTTTTTATTGTAACTAGGTTTCAGCCATCTCTACAGCCATGATACTATTGGAAATTACATAATCCCTATTTATGTTTTAGTTAACATGGGCAAGGTGTCGTTCTTTATTGTACTCTATTCACGTCATAGCTCTAATATATAACTATGATGACGTTCATTATTTATCTAGTAGGGTTTCAGACAAGGTATTTCTAATGATGTACTTTTGTTTTGATCTGACTCTATTTTTAGGAGTTTTGGGTTTTTATATTTCTTAGCATTGGACTGATCGTCTATTACTAGGTTGCTAGCTACTGCTGCAACCCAAATTCACATATATATTTATTTATGAGAGGCAGCCTGGCCGAGTGGTCCAAGGCACTGGTGTTAGCCACCAGTCTCTTCAGAGGCGTGGGTTCAATTCTTACCGCTGGTATACGATTATGTTTGAAAGACTGCAGTGTGAAAAGACATCAAAATGCAGTTTTTGGAGTGGTCCAAGGCACTCGTGTTACCCACCAGTCTCTTCGGAGGCGTGGGTTCAAATCTTACCGCTGGTATACGATTATGTTTGAAAGACTGCAGTGTGAAAAGACATAAAAAATTCAGTTTTTGGTGTAAAAATTTATACTCTTTTAGAAATAATTAATTTTAGTTACTATAGATTTTTAACCCAATTAATTTCCTTTAAAATGAGCTATTGAACAACCCTCTACCATGTTCCAGTGCCAAGCTATATCTGTATAAAAAAAAAGAAAAAAAAAAAAAAAGAAAAAAATAACCCGTTTGTGGAGAAAAACGTGGTTCAAGTCAATTTTCTTGATTTTCAAGACAATATATTTCCCTTGCTGTTCAAGCCAAGGGACAGAAAGTTTCCTATACAGGGGTTTCAGACAAGGCGGTTCTAATGGTGTACTTTTTGTTTTGATCTGACTCCTTTGTTAGGAACTATGGGCTTTTATATTTCTTAACATTGGACGTGATCGTCTCTTACTAGGTTGCTAGCTACCGCTGCAACCCGGAAACAAGCACCATTTATGATAAATTATATCGGTCCTTTATGTAATTACTAGGTTGCTAGCTACCGCTGCAACCCGGAATAATTGACAAACACCGTTTATGATGAGCTTCATCGGTCCTTTATGTAATACCGCTGCAACCCTGATAATAAACAGGAAAATATTACAAACAGAAAAAGCCTATACCCTTTCCTTCTTTGGAGTAGTAAAGTGGAGAGGACTCTCAAAGAATCAGGCAGCTAACTAAGTCCAATTTATGAAATATTTTGTTCTTCTTATGATTGTCGTTTAGTATAAAACATATAAAAAGATGTATAAACCAATTTAATATCATGATTTATATATTATTTTATTATAAGTCTCTGATAGTACAATGGTCACTATCGCTGTTAGTCATGCGGAAGACCTGGGTTCGATTCCCTGTCAGGATTTTTTTTTAATATATTGAATTTAAAGTAGTATCTCTTAAATTTACAATTTAAAAAAGTAACTCAGTTTCCCTACCTCTTAGCTAAATATAATAACTTTAATATAAATTAATAAAGGAAAGAGGTCGTTCTTTATTATAACCGCAAAACTCCAATCATGAGGCACACTTTCATCCATGGTGCTGTAGTAAGGTATTCATTGATTTGATTCTTCCACAAAGCTGTGTATATACGTATAAAGTTGCTCCTTTTTTAGGAGCTATGGGTTTTTATATTTCTTAACATTGGATGTGATCGTCTCTTACTAGGTTTCTAGCTACCGCTGCAACCCGGATTTAGTTACTATGGGTTGGAAGTTTGTTCTTTACTGTAAAAAAAGAAAAAGCCTATTGTTTTTTTTAATTGGAGTAGTAAAAGATAACCTGGCTACAAACTACGAAAATGACATCATTGATCAATCTTTACACGAAATTACAATCTTATTTTAGTTACTATGTGTTGAAAGTTTCTTCTTTGCTGTAACTTTACCAGGTTTCAGCCATCTCTACAGCCTTGATACCAATTTAACTTACGTAATTTCCATCTATATAAATGACTAGACCCATCCTTCAAATTAGTCTAATGGTGTTATTTGTAGTTCAATTACTAAATGATATAGTTTTTTTGCTAATATAACTCCTAACTAAATTTAACAGCTTTAGCATGAATCAATATAGGCAAGAGGTCGTTCTTTATTATGAAAATCTCTTAGAAATAATTTATTTTAGTTACTAAATATTTTTAACCCAGTTAATAACCATTGCAATGAGCCACTGAACAACTCTCTACGATGTTCTAGCGCCAAACTATCTGTGGAAAAGAAAGAAAGAAAAACATGCCGTTTAGGCCGAATATTGTAGTAGCTGCCTCTTTTTTTTTATTTCAAGCCAATATATTTCCATTGCTGTTCAAGCTAAGGGACAGAAATTTTCCTATACAAGGGTTTTGGTCAAGGTGGTCCTAATGGTGTACTTTTTGTTTTGAGCAGAATTGATAGTATTTAGACGATTAGCCTCATTATATCTGTAAAATATAAAAATTCCGTTTCTTAGAGTTTCGGTCACTATTGAGACGAGTCGCTCTTACTATACAATTTTAGGAGTTATGGATATTTCTTAACATTGGACGTGATCGTTTCTTACTAGGTTGCTAGCTACCGCTGCAACCCGGATAAGAGCAATAGTTCGTTCTTTAATATAACAACCCAAATTATGAGAGGCAGCCTGGCCGAGTGGTCTAAGGCACTGGTGTTAGCCACCAGTCTCTTCGGAGGCGTGGGTTCAAATCTTACCGCTGGTATACGATTATGTTTGAAAGACTGCAGTGTGAAAAGAATTCAAAAATGCAGTTTTTGGTGAAAAATTTTATTCTCTTTTAGAAATAATTTATTTTAGTTACTATAGATTTTTAACCCAATTAATTTCCTCTAAAATGAGCCATTGAAAAACTCTCTATGATGTTCCAGGGCAAAGCTATCTCTGGATACAAAAGAAAAAAAGAAAAAAAAATATCCCGTTTAGGCAGAATGTTGTAGTAGCTGCCACTTTTATTGATTTTCAAGCCAATATATTTCTCTTGCTGTTTAAGTCAAGAGACAGAAAGTTTACTATACAGGGGTTTCGGACAAGACGGTTGTAATGGTTTACTTTTGAATTTGATCTGACTCCTTTTTTTTTAGGAACTATGGGTTTTTATATTTCTTAACATTGGACGTGATCGTCTCTTACTAGGTTGCTAGCTACCGCTGCAACCCGGATATATTTAAAATGAGCCACTAAACAACTCTCTAAACAAACTTCTCGATACGCCTGGTCGATTGAATACCTTTGTTTTGCTCTCTCAATTATTACTTCTCGATACGCCTGGTCGGTTGAATACCTTTGTTTTGCTCCCTCAATTATTACTTCTCGATACGCCTGGTCGGTTGAATACCTTTGCTTTTTTCTTTTCAAGATACTATCTCTGTTGTTTGTGTAGCACTGTTTTTTCAACTTGCGTGAAGCTTGCTTGATTGAAACCATTATGTAATTATGAATGAGAACATTTACAGTTCTGACTCTTCTTATATAGTAATTATGACATCACGGCGTAATGATTTTATTGACGTCATGGCGCAATGATATTATTTCATGACGTCTTCAGAAACAACAATATAATTTCGTGTTTTTCTATTCACGTCATAGCTCTAATATAAACTATGATGACATTCATTATTTATCTAGTAGGGTTTCAGACAAGGTAATTCTAATGATGTACTTTTGTTTTGATCTGACTCTATTTTTAGGAGTTTTGTTATATTTCTTAGCATTGGACTGATCGTCTCTTACTAGGTTGCTAGCTACTGCTGCAACCCAAATTCACATATATATTTATTTATGAGAGGCAGCCTGGCCGAGTGGTCCAAGGCACTGGTGTTAGCCACAAGTCTCTTCGGAGGCGTGGGTTCAAATCTTACCGCTGGTATACGATTATGTTTGAAAGACTGCAGAGTGAAAAGAAATCGAAAATGCAGTTTTTAGTGGAAAAATTTATTCTCTTTTAGAAATAATTTATTTTAGTTACAAAATGTTTTTAACCCAATTAATTTCCTTTAAAATGAGCTATTGAACAACCCTCTACGATGTTCCAGTGCCAATCTATCTCTGGATACAAAAATAAAGAAAAGAGGAAAAAATATCCCGTTTGGGGAGAATAACGTGGTTAAAGTCAATTTTCTTGATTTTCAAGCCAATATATTTCCCTTGCTGTTCAAGCCAAGGGACAGAAAGTTTACTATACAGGGGTTTCGGACAAGGCGGTTCTAATGGTATACTTTTTGTTTTGATCTGACTCCTTTTTTAGGAACTATGGGTTTTTATATTTCTTAACATTGGACGGGATCGTCTCTTACTAGGTTGCTAGCTACCGCTGCAACCCAGATTTTGCTCTCTCAATTATTACTTCTTGATACGCCTGGTCGGTTGAATACCTTTGCTTTTTTCTTTTCAAGTTACTATCTCTGTTGTTTGTGTAGTACTGTTTTTTCAACTTGCGTATAGCTTGCTTGATTGAAACCATTATTTAACCATTAGTTGAATGTTTATGTCACGTATCAAGTATCAAGAACCTAACAAAAAATTAAACTAATTTTTAAATTTTCAGGTATTTTTCTAGTCTAAATTAAAAAATTAAAACTATTGTTCAGACACCATAAATATTTTTGCAGTTTATAACTTTAGCGATTCTGAACTAAAAACGAAAATAAAATAAAATAAAAATTTTCAATTTTTACGTCACGTCGGTAATTAATTCATATATGGTTAATAGTACACAATAGGTTTTAGATATTACGTCATGTCACTTATTACGTCATATATGGTTATTAGTAGATAATCGGTAAAATGTTCGTTCTTTATTATAATTATTTTTCTAAAGAAGATTTTTAAGGTTTTCAAGACATAAGCAAAATATTGGTATGTGTAACTTATATCACTAAACATCTCCCCCTCTCCCCTGATAAACACCAAAAAGCTTTAGACATACAGGTGTGAATAACAATAAACGAGAAAAAGTTGGAAAGTAACCTGGCAACTAGAAAAATATCACAGAAAAAAAAATTGCAAATAGGTTCTTAGTGCTGTGATTTCTCTATATACGTTACAAATAGTTTTATGCTCTCTATAATAGTAAACAAAAGGAAATAATATGAATAAATAAATATAACAATTAGTAATCCTTCTTTGAAGATACAACTTTGACTCGTTCCAAAACCATATGCCTTCACTTTTCCAACCCCTAAGTGGTAAGGGGTTGGGACGCGGGGCGGATTTTGTTCAAAAAATAGTGTATGGAACGTTCCACAATTCTCAAAAAATTAACAAAAATAGTGAATTAGCATAAAAATAATCATATATAGGGCGCAAAACCATGATTGAAAAAAAAAAAATGCCTGATTAAGAATTACCATTGTCTTGCCATTATGATTGAAGGTCTAAAGCGCTAGCAACTGAAATACGACGGCTGATGATCGAATTCGATCGATTTGTTCTTGTAGGACCATAATATATTGTATAACTTATAGCCCTTTTCCCAGAGACCATAGAGGGCTATGTCGTAACCTAGAGTATAGTTACCGGGGTTTAGTAAGCAAATACATTTGTAATTGGCCGTCATCAGACCTTAAGTTAATAGGATCCTTCATCGTGAACAGCAAAATCATTAAACAATATTTAACGAAGTTGAAATTTTGTGAACAGGAGGAAGGGAGGGGGTAAGTCAAGGAGTGGTCATTTGGAATTTCGATATTCAATTATTTGTCATTCTATGAATTTTTTCTCTTAAGAACATTCGATATTTTAAAAATCATTTTGCGAGCCTCAACGTCGGTTGACGGTGTTAAAGACTTCATTCTCTTTTTATGAACTTTTACTTTTAAGACAAACCGAAATAATACTTACCATTTCTGAATCAATGCCAGATTGCAATTTTTTTCACAAGGCAGTTTTTTTCTAAGCTTGTTTTTTAACGTTTGGTTACTATGAGCTGTTGTTCACTCTTTACTAGGTTGCAGCTACCGCTGCGACCATGATGTATTTTATATTTCTTTTCATTTATTTTGAATTAGATTGATCGAAAGTCTGTTGGAATATTTATAATCTGTTCGGAACGATCAAGAAAGATCAGCTGCGTTCGCAGATAACTTACCCGTATTTTCTGCGCCATATGGCAAGTGCAAGGTTCAATTTTATTATTTGACAGCCAGATTTCACTTCCGTATCTATTACTCTTCCTTCTTGTCGTGACAAATTTCATGAGATCCTACAAAATACTTGATTTAAGGATATCAACATAGCGAATTAAATAAAAATTGAACTTATATAACTGCAATTTTGATATATCAGCGCTGAATACCAAAATTTATATACCAAAAGCTGTTCTATTAAGGAAACATCTGTTTTGAACAGAAAAAAGCTTGTCTTATCAGCTGTTTATTCTTGTTATAAGAAATTGCCTGAGATGTTATACAATGAAATAATGAATTTTAGGACAATTGAATTAACTTTAGAACAATCGATTTAATTAATAAATTAAATTTTGAATTTGATTCATTAATTGTTTGCTTAATTTGAGTCATTTAATTTATTTTAATTCATCAATTTTGACTTAATTCATTAACTTAAACGAATTAAATTAGTTTTAGCAAAATCAATTTAATTAAAAAGTTATAACCAAAGAGATTGTTCATAATTACGATTTTGACATGTTAAACGGTATACAAAAGTAGTAAACCAAAAGCTGTCCTAGCCCGGGAAAAGAGCAGTTCTAAACAGGAAACAGTCGTACAGAACACAGCTGGTCTACACAAAAATGGTGTTCTAGAAAAGAAAAATAAAATTCTAGACAGACAAAGACTGCTCCGCACAAACAATAATTGAAAAAGTCTGTTATTGACATAAAAAGGCTGCTTGTGACAGGGAAAATGTGATTCAAGGAAATATAAGCTTATATATATAAAAAACTTGCTATAGATAACAATAAGCTGCTTAGGAAAAAAAGGAGTCTTCCCAATACCCCGTTTCCGACCAGCGTTTTATCAGAAATTGAGTCGTGCTGTAAGTTGTTGAAAGCGAACTCATTCAAGATTATTTACTTCGTATTAGTGGAAGCATTAAGTGGGCTCGTAGCCCCTCCAATATTCCCCTGTCCCTTCCACTGCCAACGTTTTAACAGAAAGGTAGCCAGAAAGGTTGCACATTGTTTGAAGTGGAATTACTCAAGAATTTTGATCTGTACGATTCAAGAGTCAGAGTTAACCGATGGTCCTTCTAACATGTCCCTCCTCTTTTTACCCTACCATCACCAAATATTAAGTGAGACTTAGGCAAATTTCATCATGCCTAAGACGCAATCGTGTAGGGGTGATCCATTTGTACCATTGTAGGATGAAAGTATCCGCAGCCCTCCCAATACTGGCTGCCACCGCAAAACTTTTATTAGAAGGGTATATATGTAGCACCCATTTGAACCAAAATCATAGCATGATTTTCATTCTGTATGACTTTAGGCACAAAGTAGAGTCATAATCCTTCCAATACCCTCCCCATAAGCAAATTTTCAGCAGAAATTTAGATTAGTGTTTTGTCACCGATCGAAGTCAATATTGTGAGGCAACTTCCGTCGACTCATTGGTCATGGTAATGATGATTTTCAGAGGCGTGTACTCTTCAGCTATGTTTGCAGAAAATCCTTTAAAACTTCTTAATGAGGCAAGTACCTTGGTCTAACAAAACAGATGGATGTACTTCAGAGGTCTCGAAACTTCTGAGTCTCGTTTAAGTTCCATACGAAAGTACCCTACCTAGAATGGCAGGGCGCTAGCTGGCCTCAAAGTTAATAATTCAGGGATTTTGCTTCTGCTACAGTGAGAGACTTGTAGGTCAGAACCGACAGGCGTGTTCTTTTTCGGGGCGATGGGGTTTATACTTCCGGTAAGCATAAACTGATAGTTTGCAATATGTATTTGAGGATAAGGAAAATTTTCTTTCAATCTCTGTCACGGAGAAAGACTTGTAATGAAAATTGGAGAGCATGTTGACTTTCAGTGTTGAGGAGCCACATACCTGCGCTGTTGTTCTACGTTTTATTCCTTTCCGACACATTTTACGATAGGAAAATCTGTCTTCATAAAAATGTTTCTACAAAGATTTCAGATGAAGATTGAATAGGATTTAGTTTCGCAATTATTAGCAAAGTATTTCTGTGGAAATCTAAGTCTTAGGGAACGAGTTAAGATTAAGTTAGGTATTTATTTCTAGGCAAAGAAAAAAAGCTTTAAATTGTATACATAGTATAGTTTTTTTTAAGTAACAACTAATTAGGTGTCAGGGAATAGAGAATAGATTCATTTTTAAGCAGAAGCACCGTTTTCTGACACCGTCTTTGAGGAGCGTGTAATCATTTTGTTGGAGAAAAAATCAGTCTTGTGATATTCAAAACGTTTTGACAGCTATCAACTGCAGCGTTTACTTAAATATGATGAACCAAATTAAAAGTTTTGTTTCTGCAACATTTTTGTCAGCGCAACTGAAGCCTAACTCTCATTTTATTTTTGATTAGTTTCTGGTAAAAATAAAGGAAACATCAGCCAGAACCAGGGGCATCGTTTGGGGGTGGCAAGGGGGGCAGTTCCCCCCCCAATAATGTGAAAAAAAAATTATTATACATCCTATGCCCTTTGACTATCTGGATATGGAGCCCTCTTGTCCCCCCCCCCAATAAAAATGCTGGAGATTCGCCCCCGGCCAGAACTCTGACAATCGAGTAATAAATACTAATAAAAACACTGATTGGGTGTCGGGAAACAGAGAATAAATTCAATTTAAGCAGAAACAGTGTTTTCTGACACCTTTTTTAAGGACCGTGTAATCATTTGGCTAAAGAAAAAATCTGTCTTGTGACATCCAAAACGTTTCAACGATGACCAACTGCCGTGTTTACTTGACGATTATGAAACAAAATCAATAACTAAAGTCTAATTCTCACTTGGTTTCCGACTGGTTTCTGGTAAAAATAAAGAAAACATCAGCCAGAACTCTGGCTAGCTGGCTTCAATGGCTTTTATCAGAATTCAACTAAAATGAAGCCACATTATCCAGGTGTCACTATGACTTTTACAGACTTCGTCCTTAGGTTCTCGAGTGAAACTGTTCCCGCTGGAAACTCATGATAATCTTAGTTCAGATTTCCTTTGTAATTATAAAATACGAGATGCGCCCTTTCGTTTTTGGCACCACGATAGATATTTAAATTAGATCTAGGAATTAGAATATACTCGTTTTTCATTTCTTTATTGCCATTTCACTACACTGAAATTTCACGAATGCCAAAAAATGGTTAATAAAACGGTAAATGTAAAAAATGTAAAATGTAAAAAAAATGGTAAATGGTAAAAATGGTTAATGAAATGGTTAATAAAACTGTCACATATGCTCCATCAACTTAATCTTCCCTTCAAGATGTCTGTTATTTAGCGAAGATTTCTTTTAGGTAGGTTAGTTAAGAGGTAGGCTAGGTTAACGAGAAACAAAAAATAAAGAGCAAAAATGACATGTCATTTTTGTTGATGATCCGATTTATTTCAGGAAGAAAGATTTTTATTACATATTTATTTACGATTAATTATTCGAATTTTATTAATTTCTTGTAAATTGAATAAGATATAAATTTCAAAGAAAAAATGTAAATTTTTACTAATTTTTTTTTAGATTTGAATGACCAAGTTTTAGAATATTTCTGGTGTATTTTTTTAGACGTTCTGGAAGGATATCCCTTCAATAAGGTGTATACAAAAAAAAAACGTGGGAAAACCCCATTTAGTATGTAAACAGACAATTTGAGTTAATCCATTATAAAAAGCATTTAAATGGCCTCTATACTGAAATAAAGAAGCCAAAATTAAAAACTATGAAAATTTTTCTACCCAGTAATTTTTAGATTGAACTACTAATTTCTAGGACTAATGTAAAAGGACTGTGCTGATGGTTGGGTCATGTTTTGGGAATGATGGTAATGACTTTTAATCAATAATTTTTTTTGGAAACCGAGCAGAGGCAAAGCAAAGATCAGGACACCCTCGAGCGGGTGGTGGGGGGAGGTGACGAAACAAAAATAATAATAGTGCGTACCTTTTGAAAGGGAATGACGAGTGAAGCTCTGAATAGATCAGGGTGGAGAAGTGACCACAACTGTTTTTGTCTCAGGTGGCTTGGCGGTGCAATAAGTTGTGAGTAGCAGTAGTAGCATATCTTATTTGGTCATACGCTGTTTATAGACAGAGAAACGTATATAGCTGTGTTGGCCTCAGGTGGCTTGGTGATGCACTGGTTTGTGAGTAACAATAGTAGCAGTTCAGGTTTAGTTTGGAATTTTCGTTCTGTTTTTAGACGGAGAAACTTACATAGCTGTGATGGTCCCAGGTTGCTTGGTGATGCGATGAGTTGCGAGCAGCAGAGGTAGCAGTACATAGCTATTTTTGTCTCAGGTGGCTTGGCAGTACAATGAGTTGTGGGTAGCAGTAGTAGCATATCATATTTGGTCATACACTCTTTATAGACAGAGATGCGTACATAACTGTGTTGGCCTCAGGTGGCTTGGTGATGCACTGGTTTGTTAGTAACTGTAGTAGCAGTTCAGGTTTAGTTTAGATTTTGCATTCTGTTTTTAAATGAAGAAACGTACATAGCTGTGATGATCTAAGGTCGCTTGGTCATCTGATGAGTTGTGAGTAGCAGAAGTAGCAGTGCATTTTCAGTTATTATTTCCAACACTGTTTTTAGGCGGAAAAAGGTGCATAGCTGTGTTGGCCTCAGTTGGCTTGGTGATGTGATGAGTTGTGAGAAGCAGTAGTAGCAGTGCACAGTAGTTTTGTATTTCCCACACTGTTTTTAGGTGATTAAACGCACAAAGCTGTCTTGGTTTCAGGTGGCTTAGTGATATGATGAGCTATGATTGACAGTTGTGGCAGTTCATATTCGGCTTGGATTTCCCAAACTGTTTTTAGGTGAAGAAACGCACACAGCGTTGGCCTCGGGTCAACATCGAGTCAACACAAAACAACTCATTGAAATGTCAAGCGACGCGAGGGCCAATACAGCTATGTGCGTTTTTCTATATAAAAACATTGTAGGATATAAATTCCGAATATGCACTGCTTTCACTGCTGCTAGCAAATCATTGCCTCGCTATGCCACTTGATGCCAATACAGATACGTAGATTTCTCCATCTAAAAACAGTGTGGAAAATCCAAAACATGAACTGATACAATTGCTACAAACAAATCGTTGCATCACAAAATCACATGAGGACAACACAGCAATGTGTGCGTCTTCATCTGAAAATAGCGTTGCAAGTCCAAATCAAATATGAACTCGTACTGCTGCTACTCCCAGCTCATTGCACTACTAAAAAACCCCGAGGGCAAAACAGCTATGTACCATTCTCCTTCTAGCAACAGCGGTAGAATACAAACCGAACATACACTGCTTTCACTGCTACTTACAAATCATTCTATAGCCAAGCCACCTGAGACTAGCACAGCTATGTGCGAATCTTCATCTAAAAACAGCGGGGTACAGCAAACCAAACATGAACTACTACTGCTGCTACTCATGCAATAACTTTGGAGTAGAAGACGTGCACAATAGTTTTGTGTTTCCCACACTGTTTTTCGATGGAGAAACGCAGAAACCTGCGTTAGCCTTGGGTGGCTCGGTGATTCCTTTAGAACCCAGGCTAAAAACTATTTTGTTTTGGGTGGGATTATTTATTTCTTATTTCCGCAAAATAGAATCTGTATATACTTCTTCAATAGTTACACTCAGAAAATTCGAACTTACCTCATTGATGGAAATATTGTTGGAAGTTAAGGACACTGCAGCGAACTGTTTCCCAAATTTGCTTGCTTCCAGGTCTTTGATGGACTGCAAATTATTATTACTGGCGAGGAGAACAAGTAAGTTTTCGAACTTCTGAGGATTTTGCTTTATGGTTCTCAAACTGTTAATCTGAAAAAGCCAATATCCTAAATAAGATTGGAGGCAAATCATAATAACAAAGGCCAGAACAACAACCAGGGAATCTGGAACCAGATTTGCAAGTGATCTGGGACTGCATAACAAAAATTCCAAATGTCAAAAGTTATGTAAAAATCCTGTCAAAAATCCCTTGATGGATTATTTTTAGATTAGATTGTTACTACGATACCTACAAAGGGAGATAAGTAACCCCTTTCCCCAACCAAGACTGTTAATTTGCATCTCCCTTGGTAAATTCTAAAAATAATGGCCAAAAAATAAACTTTTTGGTACCTCCCTCTCCAGGTCAAATACTCTAAAACCCGTCTAATTAGGGTTGAACCTCGTTCGCATCTTGTACTACGAACGGAAAAAAATAGGAATAAAATAAAATTAAATAAAATAACTAAACAAAAACTAAATTATGAAAAAACTCAAAGAACAAGCAAAACGGCCAGAAATTTCAATCAATACACTCCAGAAACCGCCTCCCTATTCAAAAACATAAGGATCATTAACGTTAATCACACACATCAAATATTAATTATAAATTTAATTCACATATTTTTGAATCCGGACTCATGTTTCTTATAAAAAGCACCTTAAGTTTTGCACCTTCAGGAATCAAGTGATTTGTTTTTGTGTATAAATGTGTATACATAATTTTTTGTATAATTTGTTTTTGTATATAATTTCGTGTAACACACAATTTGTTTTTGTATGTAAATGTGCTTTTTTCCATGTTTGTAAACCATTTTAAAGATAATAGTTTAATCAGGATTTAGTCAGTTTTGTTGAACTTTAATTTAGTCTTGTATTTGACACTGTGCTTATTATAAAGTGTCAACTGGGGAAGGTGATTTTGAAAAATGCATTTCTTTGTATTTTCATTGAAAAACTTACTTTTGGTATATTCATTAAAAAAGCTGCCCCCTTCTTAGATTTCGAAAAATACAATTTGCCCCTCCCAAAAATTGACGTACATGGACGCCACTATGCTTATGCTTGAATATATCCTAAAGCAATGACAATTTTCATAATTATTATGAAGATACTGACATTAAGGGACTATTCTCTTCCACCTTATGTGCCTCTCAGAGAAACACTTTTTCAGCGACCACTAAGACACTTCTATCACGCCACGTCTATTTTCATCACATATGGCCAATTCCGCCACATATGGTGCGTGCCACCTAGTGCAACCCTTGCCCTGTTACAAAAAGATATTCAGATAATTACAATAACTGTATGTTGGGATATTCACGAATAATTGAGTTACGCAATTTATAACATAGGTCTTATGGAGAAGTTAAGAAGCGTAAAATTGAATTTATTTATCTGAAAAGTTTTTTTTAGTGACATCAAACACGATACAAAATCTCCTTAAATATACGTATATATGTGTGTTTCACAGCTGGTGAAGACATACACAAAACTGATAAAATAAGCATTGTCTGGCCGTTAACAATGTGTAGTCCTCCCTAACGGGGATTCATCAGGTTTTTCCTCAATTTTCTATGGAGCACCCCAAGGGACTAAATTAAGTCCATTAGCATTTTTTATTGTTTTTAATAATATTTTACCAAGTTATGACTATACTATTCTCCTTTTAAAAAAATGTACCCCCTATTAATAATGACTTTAGCATACCAAATTTAAATACGGTTAAACTACTTGGTGTGCAGACGAACAATGACCTTAAATGCAGTGACGGATCCAGGGGAGGGGCAAGGGGGGCGCACGATCCCTCTAACATAGTCTAAAGTAGTGTAATTTACTTAATTAACGCAAGGTTGCGTTAATTAAACTTGCTCCTAAGTAGTTTCCTCCTTAAATCTTTCTCCCTTCTCAAACGGTTCTCTGTATCAATCCAGAATCTTAAAATAATTCATTGTTCTTATATAAGACCCTGTCTTGAATATGCTTGCCCTGTCTGGCGCCCTGGGTTGACCAAAGACCAATGTTCAAGAATTACAAGTGTTTAAAAAAGAGCAATAAAAATTATACTTGAGACGTCATATACTACATACAGTAAAGGTTAGGCTAGACTTGAACTTACTACATTGGAATCACGACATCACATCCTTACCGTCGACTTTGGTCACAAGTTCCTTAGTTCTGTTTATCGTCGATGTTTTCTCCCCCCTCCCTCTCCTTTAAAAAAATCCCCTAATCCTTCCAAATATAAGACTCAATTCCCGTAGAGCTTACCCAACTTGACTTGTGTCCCCAAATGTTGACCATGAGGTAAAAAACTCTTTTGTCCCCTATTTGTTTCCCATTTTAATAATTGGTTTAACTTTTTGTGTCATATTTTTTTGTTTTATCATTTAATTGTTTGACGTGCTCATGCTGGCTTTTGTGCTTTTTTAGCCACTAAATCAGAATCAATTCTATAATGAATAAGCAGATACAAATAATTTAAAACTTCCTATTTTCAAGCCTTTAAAACCTTTAAAATAAAATTGTTTATTGCCACTATATATCTAGGAGAAGTTGATCTAAGTATACTATACTTGCAATAATGTCAATGAAACGTAGCCGTTAAAAAGACATCCATTTATACTTGAATAAACTAATAATAAACAACTGTATTTATTTTCTAGTATGTTATTTTTGACCTTTATAGGCTATCCTTGAACGTCTTCAATGTTTTGCCACCTTTTCCCCCTATTTTTCTGGTTTTGCAGACATCAGTTTTTACAGATCTACACATCAGTTTTTAGCCATCATTTATTTTGACCAATCAGGGCTGTTTATAAATAAGAAGGCAAATATTAACGGTATATAATGATTTATTAACCAATGATCCCAATTTTTCTGCTTCTGCAGAACTAAAAAAATAATTAACTAAAGCCCTGTTCACACATGTCCTTACCTAAACATACATTTTTAGCCATCATTTCTTTTGACCAATCAGGGCTACTATGATTGGTAGATAATGAAGTTGACTGGAGATCAATTTCAAGCTAAACTGCATGATAATGGTAATAAGCTTACCTAAGCTATGGATGTCAGGTATTGTGTTATCTTGGAACAATAATTTCGACAGGACCTGTGCCTGTCATCATCAGGTTCAAATTCAAAACTCTTGCCAGAATATAAAATCACTAAATAAAATAAAACTAAAATCACTGAACAACACTAGTAATAAGTCGAACCTGGAATTATTGTTGTAATAGACCTTATTCGTTTTTCTATCTGAATTGCAACGCTGCGCGAAAATCGGCCATATTGTTGGCTGGTTTGTTGTGCAAACATGGAACTTATCATGGAATTTCCTGAAATTCAGAAGGCACTGGTGAGTTAATTTTGTTGATAATCTTGTTAATAGCAAGGCTGTACATCACCTGCATTCTGGATTGATTTTTCCTGAGCTTGGGTAGTAGGTTTAGCCTGTACTAGGCTATATCTTCACCCAGCCAATCATGGACTCCAACTTGAAAATTACAAACACTTATTTAGGTGCCAAAAAAGGCAAAGAAGTTAACAAAAGTGACACAGAAAGATCCACCAGTCTCTACAATAATTCTAACATGTTTATGACCTGAGAACCTAGGTTGACTTTCCAGTTTTTTAGGAAAATTTGACCCATACAAATTAACATTGTGAATCAGTACCAAGAAAACTGAGGTTAGATTCTGCTACAAAAGTGATGATAATTGGATGGTTTTGGGGTCAGTGCCCTTTAAGAAATTCCTCTATGTCCAGCCAGGTTAATATTTTGTGCTCCAACTGCACAGGCATCGTGTTGTAACATTTTGGTAAATTTTTCCATTCATGGAATATTGAGATAGTTAAGTAATAGACGTACATCTCCATTTAGAATTTCATGCTGAATCCAAATATAATAATCATTAACTAATAGTTTGCCCCAAAGAATCAAATTTTATAAATCTAGTTCAAGGATATTGTCAGTTTGTTTTCTTGCTTATTTGCCAGCAGATAAAATAATTGGATGGTCTGAAATGGTATTTTCTGGTGCAAAGTGCTGGAAAATTTTCAAAATTCCTATTAAAATGTGTATTTTTTTCATTTGCATCTCAGATTTCTTTGTAGGAAAGCAAATAATTTTAAAATAAATATTATGCCCCCTCCTTGGTGATGCCCCTGCCCCTGACTATGTCTCTGGGCCTTGCTATTACCAATAACTAGATTTTGAGTATATGAATACAAAAGAATGATTTACTTATAGGATATAAGCTATTCGGAATTGATTTTGAAACTGAATTCCAATTACTTATTCAATAATTGAGTTAATTTTATTTAATGAAGTCAATGTGAAATTAAATTTGATTAATCAATTACCAGAATTGATTTTTGTTCCATGAACATATTGGATCCAATGAAAAGTACAAGTGAGTTTTGCAGAGTGAGCACATATTAATGAAAAATTCAGTTATGTTTGTGTTGTGACTGAGAATTTATGAGTTGACTTAGCTGAGAAGGTCGCCATTTGAGGTTTTGAGGAGCTCAGGATCCCTCTCCCTCAGTTTCTATCCCTAGAACAGAATCAAAATATGTTTTTTGGAAACGTTAATTAACTTTGGAGGATTTCAGGGGACACTTTCGGCGCCCCCGCAACTCAGTGCCCAGGGCAGCTGCCCCCTTTGCCCCCCTAGTTCTGGCTCTGGTTTTGGTCAGCTATCAGGGAGATTTAAGTCCATTCCCAGTAATTCAGCACGTGGTACTAGTCCTCTTCCTCTCCTGAAAATGGACCTTGATCCTAATCTGTTTTTCTCTTACTTTTCCTTCAGCAGCAGGAAAGCTGCATTTTTTCTAACTTTTCCTCAGGCTACACCAAACACAAGAGTATAAATTTGTATTTTTAGCAATCTGGCCTCCGGTGTCTGATCTCAGATCTCCAATAAAAAGTTTGCTGTATGTCTGTCACACAAAAGCATCCCAAAGTTCCTAAAAACATAATTTAAAGTAGTGGCGTGTTTAGGGGGGGCCAGGGGCCTGGCCCCCTGAAATTTACCAAGATGGTCAATACCCCTCCAGTTCAGTTTTTATTTTTTTTTATTAGTCTGGAGCTGGTGCCCCCCCCCCCCTCAACCACTGATTTAAAGCAGCCCATAGTAGTTTTACTCTTCCAACACACTCAGAACTTTATAAAGTAATTTCATACCTAAAAACCATACTCAAATCTCCTCAGTTTAACTGGTTAGGCCTAAGCCTATGTCTATTTGAAGAACAAATCAGTACAAAATTTGTCAGTTCTAATTTTCTCATATTTTTTAGGGCCAGTAGTGCAGAGATCTTGATATTGTCCCACTTATCTCAGGCAATCTTATTGAAGATTATTACAACGCTTCAATTTCAGCCAGCCGGCAACTCAAGAGAAGCTACAGCTTTTTGGTGGAGCAATATATTGACCTGGAAACTGTGCATATTTTAGAAGTGGAAGGAATTTTTGGAAATAAAGGGTTAGTGATAAAAGGGAGTTGCTATCGCAGTTTTAAAAAGAGGGACAAACCACATTCAATCAAAGTCTATCTTTCATGTAACAGTCAGATTATCAACAGTGCTTGTTCATGCATTGCTGGAAGTGTTTTTTGCAATCACCTGGTGTCACTCTTGAAAATTATCAGTTTGATGCAAAGTCTGAAGAACAAAGAAATCCCTGCCTCCCTGAGCTGCACCAAGATGCCTCAACAGTGGAATTACATGAGAAAGCGGGATCTTGAACCACAAAAGGTGATGGACATTGACATTCGCCAAGTTTGAGAAGGATGACTGTCAACTCCAAAGACAGTGCAGCTGTATGACCCGCGGGTCAGTAAAGATGATTGTCTCAGTCTGAGATTGCGAGTTGTTCAACTTAGTTTTTCCCTTAGCCCAGCTGTATCTGCATTTTCAGATAGGACAGAGTTTCTGTTACATAATCTTTGTTTATTTTCGTTAATGTTTTTTTATAAAGGTAAATTTGATTCACAAAAGCAATTAAATTTTACTCTGAGAAACAAAAATTTATGTTTAAAAGTTATGTCTTCAAATGTAAGCTGTACCTGGGCTTAAGATCCTGAGATGGCTCTCATGTGAACATTTTGATGATGAGAAAAACCCTTTTCTTTGCATTTCTCTGTTCTTCCTTTGGGCAGCTTTCTAGGCTTTGAACTGGGGAATGCAGTAGCTGACCTGTTCCATGCGTGAAGCATGCTGTGAGTTGCTGTTTTGACTTGCATCTCAGAAGTTTTGCTTCAGGACTACCAGGACACATGCCAAGGAATAAGACAACAGATAACAAGTTCCAATAAAGCAAAAGGGGTTGTCGTACAAGTTTACATAAGGTTTTACATGGCTTTCATGGTTACAGCGGTCAGTAGCGTATATTAGGGGGGGGATAGGGGTGATCACCCTCCCTCTGAAATCTGGTAAAGTTTGTCATAAATGCCTTAAAATTGGAAATTTTCCCAGTCCAAAGGGGGCAACGGCGTTCTTGTAATGCCTTAAATTGCTTATTTCAGACTTTTCGAAAACCCTGGAACTTATCATCAGTTGTATAACTAAGGATGAGTTGGTACATTGCACCAGAGGACTTTTTCTTTTATTGGTTTTGTAATAGAGACTTGAAAATGCATTTTCAACAGAAAAATTAAGCTTTTTGGCACTGACAGTACGATTCATTTGCAATCTACACCATCCAATGGTCATCAAAATAGTATGGTTGGCACAGAAGATTATGTCCTGTAGGCGGGAGGCATTATGGAGCAAAAGTTTAATTACTTTGTAATAGAAAAAAAAAATGCATACTTTAGTGGCAAATCCAAAAATTTAGGGCTCCATGCCAGAAAATACTTTTCTATCCTTGACTATTAATCAACTTCATTATGATCAGAAAAAAAAAAATAGAAAATGACATTTCTAACTAGACATTTTCTTAAAACTTAGACTCTTCACACAAAACTAGTTCTAAGATAATTTAATCTTCTAAGATAGGTGTAAAATAAGTAAATATATGGACTAGTACACCTTTTAGTTATACATGGTTCTAAAATTTCCACTGCTTTGCAGTAGAAAGCATTGCTTTTAACCCATCTTCTCGCCCAAAATCGATATATTTACCACTTCAAACCTCATAAATTTCTGCACAGATTTGACTTAGTCTGCACCTTTTCGTCGTCCCTTCCTAAGGTCCAAAGGAATTAGGATGACCTTGCCTATAATTAAAATTGCTTGAGACAAGGACGTACTTTTTACTTCTTCCCCTCCCCCTCCTTTCATCGTAAATCCTGGATCTGTCACTCCAATTAATGCCATTTTTTGCTTTCTTGACTACTAAATTATGTAGACTGACACCCCCCCCCCCACCCAAACGAAATCCTGGCTACGCTGCTGGCTCTCTCATTTCCAGATTGATGCAAGCACTTTAAGTTTGAATTCCAAGCCATGCTAAAACTTGTATTTTTGTGTTAAGTAGACCTTTAAAAAAGGATTTTCTTGCAAATCTTTTGAAAGACGGCATCAAAAGAGGAGAATATTCCCAGGCCAAGCTTGTTCAGAATAGATTATTCGAATGCCCAGTGCTGTCAACGTTGACCAATCATCTACAAGTAAATGATCCTACTTGTAGTATTATAACCAATCTCAGTATTGTAACCAATGCATTGTTCAAGGCTGCTGAGTTTCCTGATTTTTCTGTGTATGGGCGTACAGGTAGTTACATGTTGACAAATCCTGATCCAAAACAGCAGCAAGTGATAGACTCCTTAAGAGTGTCAGCATCAGAAGCCAAAGAAATTGAAAAAAATTCTTGCAGACAGGCTGAAAGTGAAACGTGGTTCTGTGCACGTAAGTTTCGACTTACCTCCAGCAAATTCGGTTTGGTGGTGAAAAGGGTCACTCCTTGGAGCAAAAAATCAGTTTCGTATTTGCAGATAGAAACCCAGCTGTAAAGTGGGGCAGGACGCATGAAGCAACTGCTGTTCGAATTTACAAAAAACTATGAAAAAAAGAGGAAGGGACGTTGTGGTTATGGACTGTGGGATTGTGATACCAGCTGAGTACTGGCTTGCCACGTCTCCTGATAGACGTGTGTTTGACCCATGCGAAAGATTCCCACATGGCATTATTGAAGTCAAGTGCCCATATAGTCGTTGAGACAAAACTGAGGAACAGTTTTTAGCTGAATGCCCATACCTCACATGCTTGAGAAAAGACCACCACTATTATTATCAGATTCAAGGGCAACTTGGCATTATTGGACTATCATGGTGTGACTTTGTATTATGGACAAAAAATGTTATAATAATACAAAGGATACCTTTTGATAATGTTTTTTGGGAAAATGAAGCCAAAACTCTGACTGATTTCTATTTCCAACATTATCTGGAATACTTTTCTGAGCTTCTGTAATTTGAGGTCCTTTGATTAATGTGATAGACCTTTTCGACGTATCCAGAAACCACGAAAGAGAACTCCTCAAAGGAACCAGTTACTGAAAAAAATTTTTTTGCAAACACGTTTAAGTTGAATTTCGTGACGCTGATTAGTTGATGCTCGAGTTTCAGTAATGGTCCATGTTGCAGAAGCAACACATTGGAAAAGTCGAAGCAATGTATTTTGAGTTCCTTTGATTTTTGTGATTCAGAGTTCCTTTGATTTATGTGATTATGAGTTCCTGCGAATATAAGCATTCTTTTTTTAACCTATATATATATATAAAAGAAACCTAACTAAAACCTGTCTTTCATCAAAAATTCGGCCACTAGTCAAATCTGTTTTCTTTAATTTGGCTGGGTACTTTATTTTCCATACAAATTGATAAATTATTCTTGTTATTTCCTTCAATGTTGTTTTATTTAGTAGAGAAACTGTTGCATAATACCATATTATAGTACATACAGAAATAATTATATTCGGAGCCTTCTGGTGAATAGTTAAGACTTCAGTTGTTTACATAAGAAACTGACTTTTTTAAATTGCTTCTAATTTCATTCTAATTTAATTTCTGCGTTTTCTTCTAACTGTTGTTGAAAACTGTTCCAAGTACTTTGGTTTCTTCTTTGGTTGGTACACCATGCACGAAATCTCTATCCTCATCTCTGAGGCTTGAACTCTCAGACTTTGCTTTATTTATTTCTACTTTGAAAAACAAGGAGGCACACTTGTGCCTCTAAAGAGGAGACCCACCACAATGTTAAGCGATTTCCGGTCCTAGCGGTCGCAGAGAGACAGCAGAGATCTGATTTTGTAGCCCAAGCTCCAACTAAGAAACGTGCAAAATTTCACCCCCTCCGACTTTTTCTTCATGGGTAAAAGTGGGCTGGAAGTTTCGAGCCTCCGACCACAGCCCCCCTTTAACGTTGTCCGATTGGGCTGAAATTTAGAGGTCAAGCATTCCTAGGGCCCCGGAGCTTATCCTCAAAATTTCAGCTCAATCCAATCACTCCTTGCCTTTTTTCCAAAAAACAAATATAGGCCCTTAATGTTCATTACTCTTTTTTTTATCAGCCACGCCTACAGGCCACAGTTGGCACCGGATCCGGGTGAATGAGGACTCATTTGAAGTGGAATTCGACCCGTTAGGGGCTTTTGATATTTCCAGACCGAAAAAATTATCCCCTGAATTATATTTACGAAAAACCTCGTTTTCCTATAAAAGCCCATGTTAATTTTTCCCACCACAACCCCCCTTTAACGTTGTCCGATCGGGTTGAAATTTAGAGGATAAGCTTTGCTGGGGCTTGGGAGCTTATCCTCAAAATTTCAGCTCAATCCGATCCTTCCTTCTCTATTTTTCCAAATATTAAGTTTTGTGGGGATTTGCTTGCGGCAAAAATAGATACGAGAGACTAAAACGCTATCACTAGTGTATCTGTGGCACAATGGCCACTGTTCCTGACTGTCAGGCGGAAGATCCGGGTTCAATTCCCTGTGAGAGAAAATTTTTTATATACTGAATTTAAAGTTTAAAAAAGAAACTCAGTTTCTTTTTTAAATCCAATCTATTAAATCCTTCGGCTCAACAGGCGTCTCCAGAAGAATATCACAGTTGGCCTTCAGGTTACAGGTAAGTCTCCACTTCTTTGATAACATGCCGTATACCCACATGCTCGAAGAAAAGTTGAAAAAAGAAAATCTTACTGTGCATTTGATTTGAGTATTCAGGAATTAAAAGCCTTACCACAAGAATTTTCAAAAGCGGGACGTTTTGGAGGCGGCAGCCCCCATCTTTAACTCCAGAAAATATCAGATAACAGTTAGTCAAGCAATAGTCAGTAATACACTGTACAAAAACGTGCAGAAAATATTTGAAAAAACTACGTTTTCTAAAGAGTTAAAGAGGCTGAGTCACAAGTTCGAACCTTACAACGTACAGGGATTAGGAAGTGCAGTTGAGGGGCTACCACCCCCAAACCCTCGCTTCCGTATATGAAAGGGGCTGTGCTCTCCTCAATGCCTCGCTCTTTACGCTAAAGTTTTTATTGTTTAAAAAAGAGTTGTGAGAAAGTCAAACTTTAGCGTAAAGAGCGAGGCGTTGAGGAGAGCACAGCCCCTTTCATATATGGAAGCGGGGGTTTAGGGGGCGGCAGCCCCCCAACTGCACCTCCTAATCCCTGTACATTTTAAGGTTCGAACTTGTGACTCAGCCTCTTTAAATCTTTAGAAAACGTAGTTTTTTTTCAAATAATTTTACAATAAGATTCGGTTGTATTAGTTGCTTTTACAAAATCTTCTGTTTCTGTAAATACTGTTAGATAATAAAAAAAACTTAGAACTTTTATTTGTGTATCCTCTATTTCAATTCCTTTTATTTACCCTTCAATATACTTAAGCATGGGATCGGCATATGCTTCAAATAAAAGTAGACTCAAAGGAAAAAAATAACTATTCTTCAATTGGTATATCTTATTCACCTGAAGAGCTGATGATGGGGTTCATAAAGACTGTCATTATGGCACAAACAATCCACATCTGATTCAGAACTGGAACAAGGTTAACTGGGATTGTTTCTCTTAAGATCCCATAGCACTTAATTCGCATTATGAGTCTCTCAACATGTATTCGGAGGCGGGCAATCTTCTGTCTTTCAATCACATCAGAAGCTGCAATTGCCCAGCATTTTGAAGAAACGGGGGAATATTTAGGCTTACGCAAGAAGGCAAGTCAGTCTGTATGCGGATCAGCCATTATACTATCACCATAATCATATGGCATCTTCAGGATTCCACATCTTTTGGCAAGTTCTACATCAGAGATGGACCCATCGTACAACTCAGATACAAACGTCACAATGCCGTTTGGGGCAATGCCAATGAGACCTTTTTTAGTCTGCCGACTTTTGTATGACGAATAAGACACAGTTTTATTTAGGAATGACGAAGGAACTTGACACTGAATTTCAGTTGCATCAATCACGACACGAGTTGTGGGATATTCATCTTTAAAGTCATCTGGCATATCTCTGTCGACATATTGTCTTGACGGCCAGAGAACAAGTCTTCCCAACTGTATATATAAGAAATTGATCCAGCTCACATGCATTTTGCTAACGGTCCCCTGACTAATTGAAAAACGGAATGTCAGGTCTTGTTCGTATAATCCCACTTTTAGCCTGCAAAGGACAAGAGGCAACTGATCACGTCCAGAGAGCTTTCTGTTGCGTCTCTTGGCTGAACCTTTGGGATCTCTCACATGAGCTTCAGTGAGTCTCACATTTTCACCATTTTCACCACAGTTGATGAATTCAAAAAAAGACTCAAAGTCAGATGAACAGGTGAACCCAGTATAGACCTGCAGTAGTTTGTTATCCTTTTTCACGTTAGCATAAGTAAATGTACCATCTTTCAAAGCTTGATCAGAGGCAACGAGTTTGCTTTTTATGTCCATATTAATGGGCTGCAGTTTTTCCATCTCTTTCAATTTATCTTGCAGTTCAATTTGCCTATACCTTGCCTTTGCGTCTAGTTCTCTCACTCTTGATAATAAACTGGCAGTCACATTATCGCTGGTACTGCTAACATTCCCTGAGCTAGTTATTTCACCAATTTTACAAGGTTCCTCGCCTTTACCACTTCCAAAAAGTTACTCGCTTCTTATAGTTTGCAGTAGCCCACTGGCAGACACATCTTCAACTTGAGTAATCTCAGCACTGAGTTTGTTCCGGCCTTTGTGATGTTTCTCACTAATTTGTCTTTCTTTAGGAGCTTTTCGCCTGAACAATGATTCATTTGTCCAAGGAAAAATACTTGGGATAGATCCTGGTTTGAGTTCTCTTCTTCCAGATGCAAAACCAGCATAGAAGTCCTCAGTGTTGAAATGTCTAGAACATACTCTACTGTAGGCATCTGAGATTTGGAACAAGGGACCTTCATCTCTTCGAATCTTCACAAACCACTCCTTTCTCAGATACTTATCACTTGGAAGCATGTGAAAGGAAACCTGAAATATAATTCCACTATTAGAATGATAGTTGTTACAAGGGCTGATGAGCGGTCAGATTTTCGACAATCCTCAGGGCTTATCACTTCCCAAAATCTCTCAAGTAGCCTTTGTATCCCTAATCAGTTAATTAAAAATAGAACTGCAAGCTTGAATCCTCTTTAGGGGGAGGAAAACTAATTTTTGACCTGGAACATATTCCGGCATTGAAGGGTAGGAAGTGATAGCCCCTAAGGATTGTGAAAACTGACTGGATCATTGACTCTTGATTGTATTAGTGCTCCTTCTCCGCTCACTGACCTTGCAAGTCCAGTGACAACCAAAAGGGTGAAGGGTAAAAAGTATGAATACCTCTGGGTGTTTCAGAAATATAATTTTTTTCATTCTGTTGAAAGGAGATTTTGATGACAGGGATTTGAAGGGGACTGTCTGGTGAGTCTACAAGAGTCAAATTTGTAGGGATTTCAAACTACCGTAAATAGGTGAATGCAGTGGCGTAACTAGGGGGGGGGCAAGAAGGGGCAAATGCCCCCTTAAGAAATTTTGTCAGCACCTTGCTCCCGAGGATTTTTTTTGTTTTTTGTAATAAAGAGACTTTTAAGCTTTGTGGCACTGACGGGACAATTCATTAGCAATCTTCGCCATCTAGTGGTTGTCAAAATAGTAGGATCGGCACCAAAGAATATAATCTCAATAAAGCACAGGAGGTTGGGTGGGTAGATGAGAAAAACTTCATAAAATAAGAAAATCACAGCACAGCCAATTCAAGAAAATTTGGGAGGGGTACAAAAACTTCCCTTCGGTTTTCTTTTTTGATTTAGATACTAAAAACGTAATTTTTAAAAACCAATTCACATCTTTGCCCAAATTATTCAAAGAACGTGAAAGAACTTTTTAGAAAAAATGGAGCAATTTTAGAGCAATTTTTAGAGCAATTCACAGATCAAGATGGATCTTAATTTGCTCTGAAGTGTAAATTTAGGTAACTAATGTAAAGAAGAAAAAGATACTTTCAAATTCTCCTCTTCTGATTTATAAGTAATATTGTAAGATAAAGGTAACATAACTTCATCAGAACCCATCAGCATTCAATTAGATAGATGAGTGAATCAAACACTCAATTGTGGTACTCTTTTATCTTACAATATCAACTGGGTAATTTAGAATAAGTTTTCACTCACTCACATCAATCAAATAATCCCCCTCCCACAACAACTCCAAAAGCGTGTACAAGCACCAAAAATGATAAATAAGGCTGAAACTGGCACTATTCCTTTTTAAAATGAACAGAGGTGGGTTGAGATGCTTAACCCCAATGCTTTTCAATTCTATTTCATAGAGACCAAATTTACTTACTAAGAAAGGAAGGTAGATTTCAAATATATCTAGCTAAGATACACAGTGGTTTAGTAGAAGAGCAAGTATTGAAACACCAGTAAATTGCACAGAGTGAAATGATAAAAAGGATAAAGCTTCAAAGTGAAGTTACTATCAAAGTTAAATAGAGATGTGAAGCAAAACAAGTAGCTCTGAATCATTCCATTCTGAAAATCAAAAAAGTTAATTCATAATCAGGGGTGTTGTTTGGGGGGGGGGGGGCAGCCCCCCCCCAATAATGTGGCGAAACAAACATTATATATCCCATGCCCCTTGACTATCTGGATATAGACCCCTCGTTTCCCCCCTCCCCAACAAAAAAAATGGCGTTAATAATTGATGTGAAATTTAAACATTAATTTATTTATGATAAACAACATGAAATTGGTATTAGCATTGTTAATGCTTGGCATTATAGGGAGGAGGCTAATCTACCATTGTTCCTTAAGGCTAAAGCTTCCATTGATTTTCAGGAACATTCAAGGGGAGAATTTATCTTTCAGTTTTCTTAAGAGGTTTTACACTGCTAACTGACAGAAATGTAAGTAAATTGTTTACACTTTTTGCTATCTTGAAAAGGGGTTAGGTTAGGAAAATGAAACTTTCAGTTATGAATCCAGGGCCAAAACCATACTTTGGAAAGGTATTACCAAGCTTCCACATTAACGATCTTATGATTTCTAAGTCTTAGAAATTTGCCTGCTTGACAGGTCTATGGTCTATAACATTTGAGATTTCAACAAAACAACATTTTACCTCAGGGACAGGTAGACTAAAGTATGTCATAGGAAGGTATTTTGAAGTACCAGCCTCCACTCCTTCCCCCTCTAGAGAGCATTGACCTTTGATGACCTTTCAAAATCTTTTTGCTCTAACACTGAAACCATGAAAAACAGATCTTCTGCTTTAATTAAGTACATGAAAAATATTTTCACCTTCAGAACTCAGCTGAATTAAAATTCATGAGGTTTCAAAGATCTGCAAATATTTTTCCTAAATTTAGAAAAAACCCATTGATATGGCTTAATATTCTACTCAAATAATAGGAATTGCATTTTCAGAATTAAAACCACAGAAAAAGAAACTAATGACTGAAAATTAAGGTAATATTTTGTTTTGTCAAAATTTCAATAAGTATAACCTGCCAAGCAGGCAAATTTCTAGGACTTGGAAATCAGAAGAGGGTTAACATGAAAGCTTAGTAATACCTTCTCAGATTGTGTTTTTGGTCCTGGATTCATTACTGAAGGTTTCATTTACCTAACCCCTTTCCAAGATAGCAACAAGCAGTTAAACTAGAATTTTACTATTAATTTTTCTTTGGGATGAAAACCAGTGGTGTTGTTTGAGGATGGCAGGGGAAAAAAGAAAACACTAAGACCATAACATCCTTCATTTATAAAGTAAAATAAACTTTAATTATTAACCAGCATTACCATAGTTTTTTCAAATAAATTGTAAAAAATAAAATCTACTATAGCCAATTAATCTGTAATTTTTGCCCCCCCCCCCAATAAATTTCTGGAGTAAAATTCTACTTTAGCTACTTTTGGCTATTTTGGAAAGGATTTAGGTTTGGAAAATGAAACTTTGAAGGATGGATCTACAGGCTGAAGTAATTCCCGGGATGGTATTTTGAAGTACCTACCTTTACTCCTTCTCCCTCTAGAGGGTCCTGAAATTTGCCTACATGACAGGTCTATACTTATTGAACTTTAGACAAGACAACATTTTACCTTAATTTTTAGTCATCAGTTTTTTATTCGCTGGGTTTAGTTCTAAAAATTCAATTTTTGTCATTTGAGAACAATTTTAAGCCATGGGTTTTTTTTTCAAAATTTAGGAAAAGTATTTTCATAACTTTAAGATCTTATAACTTGGGATTGAGCAAAGTTGAGAAGCTAAAAAAAATCTTTGTTGTACTTAATTTAAGCAGAAGATCTATTTTGCAAGGTTCCAATTTTATAACACAGATTTTTTAAAGGTCATCAAAGGTCAGGACCCCCTAGAGGGAGAAGGAGTGGCGGTAGGTACTTAATAATATCATACCACGACACAATTAATCCTGTAGACCCAACCCTGAAAGTTTCTTTTTCCTAACCTAACCCCTATCCAAGATAGCCAAAAGTAGCTAAAGTAGAATTTTACCAAAAAGAAAGATGGATCTACAGGCAAAGGTATATCCTGGGATGGTATTTTGAATTACCTACCTCCACTCCTTCTACTAAAGGGTCCTGAAATTTGCCTACATAACATGTAGAACCTATTGAAGTTTGACGAAACAAGTCTTTACCTTAATTTTCAGTTCTTGGTTTCTTTTCCTCTGGCTTTAGTTCTGAAAATACAATCCCTAATGATTGAGTAGAATTTTAAGCCATATCAATGTTTTTTTTTTAAAACAGGAAATGTATTTGTGTATCTTTAAAACCTTACTACATGGGATTGAGCATAGTTGTGAAGCTGAAAATTTTGTTGTTGTAATTCATATAAGCAGAAGATCTTTTTTGCAAGGTTTCACTCAAAATCAAAGGTCAGGGCCCTCGATAGGGAGGATTAGAGGTAGGAGCTTCAGAACAACTTCCCAGGACATACTTTAGCCTGTAGACCCATCCCTGAAAGTTTCATTTTCCTAACCTGTCCCCTTTCCAAGATAGCCAAAAGTATCTTAAGTAGAATTTTATCAAATGCTGGAGCTATACCCCTGATGGGAACAAGGTTAAAAAAAAAGAAATTTATCAATTAGTCCCCCTTTGTTACTGTTTCTAAATGTAAGAAAAAGTGCTATTACAACTAAATCCTAAAACATGTCAATACAACTGGAACTTTTAGATTCCTGAATTTATACTTTCTCAGCATGATAGTTGTCACCCAGACAATACCCCTCTAATTCTGATTGGGTAAATTTTTGACAGTTCATATCATTGACTTACATATAAATTAAACATACTACATGATGCCTTTTTTATGCTCTTTTCAAATATAACAATATCTTTTTTTATAAATAAATTTTACCCCCACCTCTATCTATAGCCTACACACTGCCTGTACTTATGGTCCACATTTGTCATTTTTTTTCATTTTTATTTCTTTACAAAACGATATTTAATATTTATAACTACCCCCCCCCCCTTCCTCTAATTCTCCAAACAATAAAATGAATTGGAATATTTATCCTCGGGAGGGAGGGACGATCACAATTTAAACACAAGTTCATTAAATTTTTTAATTTCCAAAAAAGCGACTAAATTAGTATGTTTACTTTATTTGTAAGTCCATAATAAGAACTGCTGAAATTTTACCTCTGAGTGTCCTTCAGATATATTGTATTCGGTTTATGCCTGCAAACAGAAAAAAATCCCAACGGAACAGAAGTCCTTTATAAAGAGTAATACACAGTAATAATAACAGTACCAGAGTTGTTTTAAGCGTGATATCCACATTAAAGATTATATCTAACAATCGTTATTTCCAATTACTCTCCCGCAAGGACAATACTTGTAGCCACGAGGAGAGGGTGCATTGCCTGCACAGCATAGGCCTAAACAAGCTTATCAGGCAATACCACAAAGATAGCCCTTTTAACTACTAGTATTACCAGCCCAAGGTTAAACACATTTAAAAAAATACTTATTCAATAACTTCTTTGAAATCCCTTACAGCCTACAGTGATTTTTATGGGTACAGCAAACCTGTATTAGCAAAGGAACAATAAAAATGGCCAATATAGTTCAGGACCATATCTGAACCACTAGGAGAGGGTGCACTGCCTGCACAGCATAGGCCTAAACAAGCTTATCAGGCAATACCATGTAGATAGCCCTTTTAACCAATAGTATTACCAACCCAAAGTTAAATTACAGTCTAGGCTATTTTTTATAGTTCATTTGACTTATTTACAAGTCAATCAGGCTTTTTATAAACTATAACTCACCAAATACTTCACCAGGCTTTGGAGCTGAAAACGTTATGTTAGGGCTAAAGGCTAAAAGAAGCTGTTTTTACTCACTCTGTCAGGTAGTTTTAGGTCTTGGGATTTTTTTTAAGATTCTTTGCACAAGGGAACACAACAGTATGGTCCTCCCATTGACGAGACTCGAAAAAGACCACAAAAAGTAGACTTTTGTTGTTATTTTCTTCTTTATTCCTATTAGAGATGAGCGATTTTTACCAACAACATGGCTGCCACGAGTAGTTCTTTTTTTCTCCGAGGGTGGCGCTTCAAAAACGAATAAGGTCTAT
>NC_142796.1:29079100-29121356 GCF_049724085.1 Artemia sp. Qi Xiang Cuo
TAATTTTTTATGTTCGTCGAATTAATTGGGGTATTAAGTTGGAACTTTCAGAGAATGCTTAAAGGGGAAATATCGTCTCATCAAAAGGCAATATGCGCACACTACTGCTAACGCTACTGTTAGTGCAACATTTACTACTACTACTTCTATTGCAACTACTTTTAAAGTTAACCTGTCGTGATGATGAGGTCACCTGTTGGTACAAGGTGTATTTCAGGGGACGTTTGTCTTATCAATAGATGTCGCTGTAAAACAAAAAAAAAACAACAAAAAACTTCAACTGACATGAAACATCAAAGAATTTGACGCAAAGCAGTAAAGTACAATAATTTACCCTTTAAAATTTTAAAGTATTCAGTTCCGAACCACTATTATAAAAACCGACTTCTTACCTGCGTTAATCATTCATCAGAACACTAGCAGATTCACCGGAAAGTATTACTCGACTAATAGATGGTGGAATTTCGAATAAAATTTTTTTTCGGGGTAGATGACGAATTTAAATAAAGGCTATGACTGTCACTGACCGGAACTAGTTTTTTCCTCGACTTTCTGGCATTACTTGAGGTCTTCGTCTAATTGATTTATCAGTCAAATCTTGGGAATAAACTTTGAAATCTTTAAAACACTGAGTGATGAATGTGACGATTTTTATTTTTATTGCATTACGTAGCCTTCGAAGTGTCTTATACTAGTGCCTAGTTCAGGTATTTTTACGAACAACCGATCATTTGTTGAATAACAAGTGCCGATAGATTGTCTTTACAAAAATTACCGCGACGCATATTGATGATAGTGAAACTTTTTTGTTTTGCACCAGACACCCAATCGGACTTCATTTTCTGTCTCAGATTGTCATTCTGCATCAGAATCATAATTCATTTCAAGAAAAACGGTCGGATACTAAAATTATATTTTTTTCCGGAAAACGTAAAAAAAATCGCATTAAAAGCCAAAAAACGGTTATTTTGCGTCGACTCAGAATATGCGAAAATGGATATGTTGTTCAGTTTTTTTTTTCTCTACAAGATGGTGTAAAAATCATTTCTGTTGCAATTTGTTTCGGGTCGACCTCTTTTTGGAGCTCATTTTCCTGTACTACAATTCAAAAACGTTCAAACATTAAATGAAAAAACAAGTTTTTTTAACTGAAAGTAAGGAACGACGTTAAAACTTAAAACGAACAGAACTTATTCCGTATATGAAAGGGGCTGTCCCCACCTCAACGCCTCGCTCTTTACGCTAAAGTTTGACTTTCTCACAACTCTTATTTTTTTAAACAATAAAAAACTTTAGCGTAAAGAGCGAAGCGTTGAGGAGGGGACAGACCCTTTCATATACGGAATAATTTCTGCTCGTTTTAAGTTTTAACGTCGTTCCTCACTTTCAGTTAAAAAAAATTGTTTTTTTTATTTAATAGTGGAAAGGCCCAATAACTATGCCTTTAGGTATAACATGACCCTTTCACAGCCCCAAGGGAGAGATCTTTAAGTTATAAAATTTGTCCATTGCTTACGCATAATATTTGGTATTGGGATGCATGCGCATATTTTCGGGTGGGGGGGGGGGCAAATTTTCTGCTGGGGTTCTTTCCACGGGGGAATTTTCCATAGGGAAGGATGTCTCCAGGGAGTGAACTTGTTGGGGGAAATTATACACTGCGGGAATTCACCGGAATTCTAATACAAAATGCTTTTCATATGTCTTGCTTTCTCTTTTCCGTCTCAATTTTACGCGCGGAGTGGTAAAATTCAAGTAGTAAGAGTAGTTATCCGGAGTAAATTTTCACCAGGAATTGTCTAGGGGATATTTCCGGGAGGAAGGGGTTTCTCCGTGGAGGTGGTGCCAGATTTCCTGACATTATTTAAAAAACGATCAGAAATTAAATAAAAAAACCAGTTTTTCAACTAAAAGTAAGGAGCAACATTAAAACTTAAAATGAGCAGAAACTATTGCGTATATGAAGGGGCTTGTCCCCTCCTCAACACCTGGCTCTTTACGCTTAAGTTTGACTTTTGTCCCAATTCCTTAAGAATGACTCCTGAAATACAAGGACCGTTTAATTAGTACAATAAGACGCTTTTTTTAAAGTACCAAAGAACTTTAGCGTAAAGAGCGAAGTGTTGAGGAGGGGGCAACCCCCTTCATATACGTAATAACTTCTCTTCATTTTAAGCTTTGATGTTGCTCCTTACTTTCAGTCGAAAAACATTTTTCGAAAAGCTTTTTTTTAACTTTATTAGATAAAGTCTTGTTTTATCTATATGAGTAGAGGCTAGAGCTCCAAAATAAACTATATAGGCTACAAATGGCTGCAAATATAGAATGTAGCTTCTTTACATCAGCTCTATGCTATAGGTTCCAATGCTTATTTTATTCCAAGGCATAGCTTGGCTTTTGGTGGCCGTATCTAGCGCTATTTTAAAATGAAGATCTAAAATACAAATGCCAAACTTTCGCAGGAACATGGCCCCACAGATGAGGAGGGGGCGGGAACAAAGACTTTCTTAAGGGGGAGCACAAAAAGGTATATTTCAAAGCCACTAATTTTCATTTTTTCAGAGGGAGGGGGGTCTCTAAGACTAGACCTCAGGGATACTCCAAGCCATCCCCAGTTGTTACAGGTTACAAAAATACGTTATAACAATTTTGATGCATGCTAGTTCATAAGTAATAAAAAACAAAGGAAAATAGAATGGAAGGCTTTTTTTCTTTTTTGAGCAGAAAATTTAAGTAAAGCAGATTATTTTAAATAAATATTCACCTAAGGATTACCATTTAATGAGAATTTTTTGAGATTATGGGATATACTATGTTAAACATACCTCTAATCTGGTTTGGCATCATTTTTCACGGGCCTCTTGCTGATTTTCAGAACTGAAATAGAAAGAAGGTGCTTACATACTGTGAGAAATGCAGGTAATTTTTCGCCTTAAGATTAGACCTCCTACTAAAATTTGAGCCTGAACACATACTTTTTTGTGTTCATCTATTAAGTGAGTTAATATGTCCCTATGTAAGGCTAAATACAAACGATCAGTGATAAAGGAAAATATTTGAAAATTGATCAATCACATTGCATCAAAATACCTAAAAATAGAAAGAACAAAAAAGGGAAAAAATATATTACATAGACAAAAAAAGAAAGGCAAGGAAAAGAACGAAAAAAGGAGAGAAAAACACTGATATAAACTTCAACTCAACTCAGCCAAGTGAATAATGATTTGTTAAAATAAATAAAATTAATCTGGTAAATGAGTCGATTAAGCACTTGCAAATGAATTCTAAACGTTTGCATTAATCTCTTATTATTCTTGTTATATTAATTTCTTTTAGATTCTTCAACAACAAGAAAAATTTTTGTTCAAAATGTATCTTGTTTTCATTTGTGTGTAAATGACACTCAATTATTCAGCAGATTTGAAAGAGCAGTAGCACCACCTCTATTCTTGTTACTGTTTTGTCTGAAACTTCGGTTTGAGTAAATAATAAAAAACTAGTTTTCTTTCAAAAAAAAAAGAAACAAACAGAAATTGCCCTAAATGTAAAAGGGACTACCACCCCTTCAGCACCCTACTTCTTACACTAAACATAAATAAATGATTTACTAAGTATTTTCAAGTATAGCGGACATAGCTAGTTCGCAACTATATGTTTTATTTAAAGGTTGGCTTTAAAAAAATTTAACTGAGGATTTTAATGTTTAAGACTTAAACTCAAAGTCTTTAAACTCAAATAACACTTCTTTAAACCCAAAAATATTTTTTAAACTCTATAGTATAAAAAAAAGTCTTACTAACCACAATTGTTATTTGTTTATCAAACAGTTAGTGGTAACGAACTGTAAGTAAGGAGCGACCCGGCTCAACAGTAAAACTCTTGAAAAACGGAATTTAGGATACTAATAGATATTTCAAAAGAACCAGATTTTCATGCTGATTTCAAATATATGTGTTTCATTAAGTTTAGTCTTACCCATTAAAGGTTACAAGTCTGAAAAAATGTCCTTTATTTTAAAAAAAAGAGGAAATGCCCCCTAAAAGTCATAGAATCTTAATGAAAATCACATCACCAGATACATCGTACCAAAGAACCCTACTGTACAGGTTTGAAGCTCCTATCTGCAAAAATGTGGAATTTTGTATTTTTTGCCAGAAGAAAGATCACAAGTGTGTTTATTTCTTGTTGTATTTTTTTCAGGGGTGATCGTATCGAACCAGTGGTCCTAGAATATCGGGAGAGAACTCATTCAAAAGGAAATCAAAATTTCTAGTGCCCTTTTAAAGTAACTAAAAAAATTGGAGGGCAACTAGGTCCCCCTCCCCGTCCCTTTTTTCTCGAAATCGTCCAATCAAAATTTTGGGATGGCCATTTTGTTCAACATAGTTGAAAGGCCGAATAACTGTGCCTTCGGAGATATCATGACCCCCCCCACAAATACCCTGGGGAAAGGTCTTTAAGTTACAAAACTTGCCCATTGTTTACTTATAGCATTTGTCAGTGGGAAGTATGCATACATTTTTCGGATGAGGGGGGGGGGTGCAAATTTGGGGGGGGGACAAATTTTCTGCTGGTGGGATTTTCCATGGGGATAGTTTCCCATGGGGAGGGAAGTTTCCAGGGAGTGAATTTTTCAGGAGAAATTTTAAACTGGGGAATTTGCCAGAATTCCTATACGAAATTCGTTGTATGTATGGCTCCCTCTTTGCCAACTCAATTTTACGCATGGAAATGTTAAGGGTTATTGTTCAGCATAATTTCCAGCATAAATTTAGTTGTATAGACTCTAGAGAATAAATCGGTGGTGAGGAGGGATTTTTTGTGAAGGTGTAACCAGATTTCCTGGCATTATTTAAGAACGATCAAAAATTAAATAAAAAAACAAGTTCTTTCGCTGAAAGTAAGGAGCAACATTAAAACTCAAAACCAATAAAAATTATTACGTACATGAGGGGGGTTGCTCTTCCTCAACACCTCGCTCTTTATGATAGTTTGAATTATGTCCGAATTCTTTATGTCCAAAAAGAACGACTCCTGAAACACTATGTTCGTTTATTTAGAACAATAAGAAGCTTTTTTAAAAATACTAAACAATTTTAAGCGTTGAGGAAGAGCAACCCCCCTCATATACGTAATAATTTCTGTTCGTTTTAAGTTTTAATGTTGCTCCTTACTTTCAGTTGAAAAAACTTGTTTTTTTTAATATTTAATATTAGTAAGAGTCTTTAATGTAATAATATTGTATAAGTATGACGGCACTAGACCCTTAAGGTCCAAACCGGCGGTGCTGATCTCCGTTTCGTGGCCCTTCAGTCAGGAAATGCAATGGGGGGCTGGGGGCCAGCCATCCTGTGCTTTCGCGCACCCTTCCTGCTTACCTTCCCCAGATTTTTCCAGGTACCACCTATACACTGTATATATAATTAGCAGTATGATCTTTCCCTATCTCACCCATTATAAAAAACCAGACCGAGGTGCGAGTGCTCCAGAAAACGTATAAACATAAGCGACATTAGATCTTTTCACGTGTAGACAAGTCAGATTTCTCTTGAACGCGAAACTTGGTTTCAACGTTGGACCTCTAAATTTTGAAGAAACTAATTTTAAATTGATTTATTCCAATACATATATGAAAATCGGTAATTAGAAGTGCAATGTTATTATTAGATGTTTTTAGGAATTAAAAGTAGGTTTCGAGGTCTCAAGTTAGTTTCAAGGGCTTTTTGAGAAAGTTTCTGCCAAAATACGTGTTCCAGGGTAATTGGACCGCTGATGGCATATCAAATGAGAGGAGCTTTTTGTACGCGCCGATATAAATAATATATATATATATATATATATATATATATATATATATATATATATATATATATATATATATATATATATATATATATATATATATATATATATATATATATATATATAAATATATATATATATATATATATATATATATAATTAGTTCAGATGTTTAAAGGAATTATAAGTAGGTTTCGAAGTCTCGGGTTGGTTTTAAAGTCATTTTGAGAAAGTTTCTGCTAAAATACTTGTTCCAGGGTAATTGGACCGCTAATGGCAGATCAAATGAGAGGAGCTGTTTGTACTCGCCGATATATCAACAAAAACATTTCGACAAAAAAAAAATCCAAAATGAACTTTGAAACATTAAGAGAATGTAAGTGATATGGTAAACCACGACAAAACACTACTGAAATACTCGAACTCTTGCATTTCAACGAAAAAAAAAATCCATATGAACTTTGAAAAATCAAGAGAATGTAACAGTGACATGGTAAACCACGAGAAAACACTACTGAAATATTCCAACTCTTACATCTAAACAAAAAAAAAAAAAACTAAAATGAACTTTGAAACATCAAGAGAATGTAACAGTGACATGGTAAACCACGACAAAACACTACTGAAATAATCCAAATCTTACATTTCAATGAAAAAGATTCAAAATCAACTTTGAAACATCAAGAGAATGTAACAGTGACATGGTAAACCCCGAGAAAGCTCTACTGACATATTCCAACTCTTAAATTTCAACGAAAAGGATACAAAATGAACTTTGAAACATCAAGAGAATGTAACAGTGACAAGGTAAACCACGACGAAACAATACTGAAAATTTTCCAACTCTTGCATTTCAACGAAAAAGATCCAAAATGAACTTTGAAATGTCAAGGGAATGTAAGAGTGACAAGGTAAACCACGACAAAACACTACTGAAATATTCCAACTATTGCATTTCAACGAAAAGGATCTAAAATGAACTTTGAAACGTCAAGAGAATGTAACAGTGACATGGTAAACCATGAGAAAACACTAAAGAAATAATCCAACTCTTGCATTTCAACGAAAAAGATCCAAAATGAACTTTGAAACAACATGAGAATGTTACAGTGACAAGGTAAACCATGAGAAAACACTACTGAAATAATCCAACTCTTGCATTTCAACGAAAAAGATCCAAAATGAACTTTAAAACGTCAAGAGAATTTAACAGTGTCAAGGTAAACCACGACAAAACACTACTGAAATATTCAAACTCTAGCATTTCAACAAAAAAGATCCAAAATGAACTTTGAAACGTTAAGAGAATGTAAAAGTGACATGGTAAACCACGACAAAACACTACTGAAATATTCCAACTCTTGCATTTCAACGAAAAAGATCCAAAATGAACTTTGAAATGTCAAGAGAATGTAAGTGACATGGTAAACCACAACAAAACACTACTGAAATAATCAAACATAGGAAGCAAAAGCGAATGTCTATAGTGATATGTGTTACTCTCCTCTTACGATCCATATATAAATTGGAATATATTAAACAAAACTTCCAGCACTGGCGTTTTAACATAGGAAGCAAAAGCGAATGTCTATAGTGATATGTGTCACTCTCTTCTTACAATCTGTGTATAAATTGGAATATATTAAACAGAACTTCCAGCACTGGCGTTTTAACATAGGACGCAAAAGCGAATGTCTATAGTGATATGTGTCACTCTCCTCTTACGATTCATATATAAATTGGAATATATTAAACAAAACTTCCAGCACTGGCGTTTTAACATAGGAAGCAAAAGCGAATGTCTATAGTGATATGTGTCACTCTCCTCTTACAATCTGTGTATAAATTGGAATATATTAAAAAAAACTTCCAGCACTGGCGTTTTAACATAGGACGCAAAAGCGAATGTCTATAGTGATATGTGTCACTCTCCTCTTACGATCCATATATAAATTGGAATATATTAAACAAAACTTCCAGCACTGGCGTTTTAACATAGGAAGCAAAAGCGAATGTCTATAGTGATATGTGTTACTCTCCTCTTACGATCCATATATAAATTGGAATATATTAAACAAAACTTCCAGCACTGGCGTTTTAACATAGGAAGCAAAAGCGAATGTCTATAGTGATATGTGTCACTCTCCTCTTACAATCTGTGTATAAATTGGAATATATTAAACAAAACTTCCAGCACTGGCGTTTTAACATAGGAAGCAAAAGCGAATGTCTATAGTGATATGTGTAACTCTCCTCTTACGATTCATATATAAATTGGAATATATTAAACAAAACTTCCAGCACTGGCGCTTTAACATAGGAAGCAAAAGCGAATGTCTATAGTGATATGTGTTACTCTCCTCTTACGATCCATATATAAATTGGAATATATTAAACAAAACTTCCAGCACTGGCGTTTTAACATAGGAAGCAAAAGCGAGTGTCTATAGTGATATGTGCCACTCTCCTCTTACAATCTGTGTATAAATTGGAATATATTAAACAAAACTTCCAGCACTGGCGTTTTAACATAGGAAGCAAAAGCGAATGTCTATAGTGATATGTGTTACACTCCTCTTACGATCCATATATAAATTGGAATATATTAAACAAAACTTGCAGCACTGGCGTTTTAACATAGGAAGCAAAAGCGATTGTCTATAGTGATATGTGTCACTCTCCTCTTACAATCTGTGTATAAATTGGAATATATTAAACAAAACTTCCAGCACTGGCGTTTTAACATAGGAAGCAAAAGCGAATGTCTATAGTGATATGTGTCACTCTCCTCTTACGATTCATATATAAATTGGAATATATTAAACAATACTTCCAGCACTGGCGTTTTAACATAGGAAGCAAAAGCGAATGTCTATAGTGATATGTGTCACTCTCCTCTTACAATCTGTGTATAAATTGGAATATATTAAACAAAACTTCCAGCACTGGCGTTTTAACATAGGAAGCAAAAGCGAATGTCTATAGTGATATGTGTCACTCTCCTCTTACGATCCATATGTAAATTGGAATACATTAAACAAAACTTCCAGCACTGGCGTTTTAACATAGGAAGCAAAAGCGAGTGTCTATAGTGATATGTGTCACTCTCCTCTTACAATCTGTGTATAAATTGGAATATATTAAACAAAACTACCAGCACTGGCGTTTTAACATAGGAAGCAAAAGCGAATGTCTATAGTGATATGTGTTACTCTCCTCTTACGATCCATACATAAATTGGAATATATTAAACAAAACTTCCAGCACTGGCGTTTTAACATAGGAAGCAAAAGCGAGTGTCTATAGTGATATGTGTCACTCTCCTCTTACAATCTGTGTATAAATTGGAATATATTAAACAAAACTTCCAGCACTGGCGTTTTAACATAGGAAGCAAAAGCGAATGTCTATAGTGATATGTGTTACTCTCCTCTTACGATCCATATATAAATTGGAATATATTAAACAAAACTTCCAGCACTGGCGTTTTAACATAGGAAGCAAAAGCGAATGTCTATAGTGATATGTGTTACTGTCCTCTTACAATCTGTGTATAAATTGGAATATATTAAACAAAACTTCAAGCACTGGCGTTTTGACATAGGAAGCAAAAGCGAATGTGTATAGTGATATGTGTCACTCTCCTCTTACAATCCATATATACATTGGAATATATTAAACAAAACTTCCAGCACTGGCGTTTTGACATAGGAAGCAAAAGCGAATGTCTATAGTGATATGTGTTACTGTCCTCTTACAATCCATATATAAATTGGAATATATTAAACAAAACTTCCAGCACTGGCGTTTTGACATAGGAAGCAAAAGCGATTGTCTATAGTGATATGTGTTACTCTCCTCTTACAATCCATATATAAATTGGAATATATTAAACAAAACTTCCAGCACTGACATTTTGACATAGGAAGCAAAAGCGAATGTCTATAGTGATATGTCTTACTCTCCTCTTACAATCCATATATAAATTGGAATATATTAAACAAAACTTCCAGCACTGGCGTTTTAACATAGGAAGCAAAAGCGAATGTCTATAGTGATATGTGTCACTCTCCTCTTACCATCTGTGTATAAATTGGAATATATTAAACAAAACTTCCAGCACTGGCGTTTTAACATAGGAAGCAAAAGCGAGTGTCTATAGTGATATGTGTCACTCTCCTCTTACAATCTGTGTATAAATTGGAATATATTAAACAAAACTTCCAGCACTGGCGTTTTAACATAGGAAGCAAAAGCGAATGTCTATAGTGATATGTGTCACTCTCCTCTTACGATCCATATATAAATTGGAATATATTAAACAAAACTTCCAGCACTGGCGTTTTGACATAGGAAGCAAAAGCGAATGTCTATAGTGATATGTGTTACTGTCCTCTTACAATCCATATATAAATTGGAATATATTAAACAAAACTTCCAGCACTGGCGTTTTGACATAGGAAGCAAAAGCGAATGTCTATAGTGATATGTGTTACTGTCCTCTTACAATCCATATATAAATTAAAATATATATTAAACAAAACTTCCAGCACTGGCCTTTTGACATAGGCAGCAAAAGCGAATGTCTATAGTGATATGTGTTACTCTCCTCTTACAATCCATATATAAATTGGAATATATTAAACAAAACTTCCAGCACTGGTTTTGACATAGGAAGCAAAAGCGAATGTCTATAGTGATATGTGTTACTCTCCTCTTACAATCCATATATAAATTGGAATATATTAAACAAAACTTCCAGCACTGGCGTTTCAACATAGGAAGCAGAAGCGAATGTCTATAGTGATATGTGTTACTCTCCTCTTACAATCCATATATAAATTGGAATATATTAAACAAAACTTCCAGCACTAGCGTTTTAACATAGGAAGCAAAAGCGAATGTCTATAGTGATATGTGTTACTGTCCTCTTATAATCCATATATAAATTGGAATATATTAAACAAAACTTCCAGCACTGGCATTTTAACATAGGAAGCAAAAGCGAATGTCTATAGTGATATGTGTTACTGTCCTCTTACAATCCATATATAAATTGGAATAAATTAGACAAAACTTCCAGCACTGGCGTTTTGACATAGGAAACAAAAGCGAATGTCTATAGTGATATGTGTCACTCTCCTCTTACAAATCCACGTATAAATTGCAAGAGGAGAGTGACACATAGATATGAGGAGCAGTAATTCCATTCCACTAAGTTGGGAATAAAGTATTTAAGTGCGAAAATAAAAGAGGAGAAGTAAAGTAGAACAGAATCCAAAAGTAAGAATGTCATTCTGCTTACTATTTGAACAGGAATGTTACAGAAATTGATTCTTACGCTATATTACCAGTGTTTCCACTTGAATCCCTAAAGAGCTGTTGGAAAACCCCTAGAAATCCCTATTTTCAATACCAAGAACTCTATAAGTTTCTCAATTTTCTGACTTCTTCTTTCAAAGTTACAAGTAAAGCCGTATTAGGCTGATTTTTAATAGCACTTGTTCAGGACGACCTATTTTGCTCAGAAAATAAAAATAAAATAAAAAAAAAACTCAGAAAATAAAAGTCCAAAACGAAGTCATTTACTTCTATTTACTTTTGTATCCTTGTGCACTGAGGGCTGCAGATGTAATGGGATCAAGTTTCAAAAACATCAAAATTTTCTAATTAAAGTTACCCAAGTAAAATAAAATCACCCAAAATATGAACCTGAAAATTCAAGTAACCTACAGATCGAGCAAGTCTCAACCGTTCAATTTAAAATAGTGAAACAAATGTATTTTATTCAAACATACATTTTAAGAAGCTTTCCAACAGAAAATGTAATAAATAAATCCGACTCCGAGTCGTCAAAGGATGCAATAAATATCAGTCTGACCAAATCTTATATGACAGACGACTAACAATGTGTTTTAAATCTTAAGAGCTTGAATTTCCAGACTATCAAGAGATGGTAGAATATATTATACAAAAAAAATAGTCACTCGAGATACAAAATATTTTTGTGTAATCTAATTGCATTATTCTGAAAACTAAGTTTAGAACTATGTATCCCAATGTAACTAAATCGTATTGTCCTTTAACAACTTTCACAGAAATAAATTATAAGTCTTCTGGAAACTATGTGACACCTCGCTAACAAAAAATTACAAATGTAAAACTTTGTTTTGTTGAGAAAAATTCCAAGGTGATATCTTAAAGTTATAAATTGTAATTAAACTCAAGTAGCCCATTGGTATATCACTATCCAATAGTAATATGGGACATAAAATCTGAACCAATAGAATCAGTGTAATGTACTTTTTAGTAACGCCTGAACGTAACCTTTGGCGAAATTGGAGAGAGTAGATAGTTAGGAATTAGCAATTTTTGCGCCAGTCTTGCGACAGTCTTTTGGAGTCGATTGTCAGTCTATTATGATTTTAATATGAATTTTATATGAATCTTGAAACAGTCTTATTGAATGTTATTTGTATTGCCCCAGTCAACAACTTTATTTTAGTGTCTTTGACTGCAAAGTGTTTTTGATATACCTGACAAGCTTTGTACCGATTACGTGAGTAAAAATAAATACATTACTTTCTTATTTTAATTTCTTTATGTTAGTATTTCACAATATAGTTAGTCCTTTTGGCTCCAGTCGCTCTCAAGGGACCCTGAAACCTTTCAATCAAATTTCGACTCAGTATTGACATTATTAATCACTCCCAATTTGAGCCTCTAATTTAAGCTCCCCACAAATAAAGTCTTGCCTCCTCTCAGGTATGCTACTCGCGAACCGTCAACGAAGAGTTTAACTGAAAATCCCCATTGAAATAATTAATTGAAAAATTCATATACAAAGAAATAACTTAAAGTATAAGAAAAAAAACCTTTTAATTGACCCCCCCCCATTAGACAGACTGGAATTTGCCTGAAATATTTGTATTTTTTCTGTTCTCTGTCATTAAATCACCTACCTTTTCTTATCAAGCTTGCCCAGTACTGTCTCGGAAATTATTTGTGTGATGTATAATATTTCACTGAGAACAATCAAGTGCCCCACGCCGTAACACAGACTTTTCTGTATTTTTTTTTGGGGGGGGGGGAAGGATACCTAGAGCACCTTTTTTATTGGGGAAAGGAGTAGGTTCAAAAATCAACAGTGAAAAGTAGAAGGGAAAGTCTTTGAACTGATTCACTGGCAATACTTTGCTCAGAGGGTAGGCGTTTTAAGTTGGAGATGGGAACAGATGGTAGGCCGTACTGGGACTCTAAATGGTTTTGAAGATAAGTATTGTCATCTGTTGTCACAGGAATACCATAAGCAACTAGAATTTTTTTTTCGCTTCTCTCTATTTATTTCATCGCGCACTAGTGTTCTTAGATCTGTTTGCACTTATTGGCTGATGTCTGTTCTTAGAGTCTTTGTTTTGGACTTTACAGTATCAAATTTAATTTCTTGAACCTTGGTGACGTTGCACTTTGATTCTACGGCAAGTTCAATAGTATCAACTTTGGTTTTAATTGCTTCTTATGTTGCTGTTCAGTCCTTCAGATAGTATGCTCATTTGCTGGGATAGACTTATTTGTAAGCATGAAATTGCGTTCGTAACAATTTTGGCTACATCATCCACAGTAGCGGCAACTGAATTAGCTTTGGTTTCAGCTGGACTGACTTTACATAGAATACACAACCATTGGCAACCTATTTTTGACGTAATTTTATTAAGTAGATCGTATACTTCAGCACTTAGCTAAAGACAGGTTGCACACAGCCATCTTCCACACTAATCACAATTAATTGCCTCTGCACCATCATCAAGTACCATCATCATCAGTTTTTATCTTTTTAACTAGTTGCCATTTTGCAGTTTTTAATATAAGTGACAAAGGAATCATATAGCATTCCGATATTTAATTATTTATTTATTTTTTATTTTTTTGCATTGGTTGCCAATTTTTTAGTTGTTGTGCTTTTGTTATGATTTTCTTGCTTGTTTGTTTTTTATGGACTTCGAAATTCGAATTCGGCCCTTCAGGGCTTGTGATAGTAATTTCTCGAAATAAATATATCTATCTATATCTATCTATCAAGGCAAATACTGCAGGCAACACAGTTATCTTTATCCTTGAATGGTCTTACTCGCTGTTGTTTATTGCCTTTAGGTGGCATTATGGCTTGATTTCTTTAATATTTGGCTACCAACAAATAAAAATCCAATATTAGTGAAAAAAACAACAACAACAAACCTAATGAGCAATGGCAATCCTGCACGTTTAGAAGAAGGAGAAGCACTTGATTCACTGAAACTGGAGGTTTTGTGTACCAAAAAAGTAAACAAAGGGACAACTCAACCAGGATGAGTTTGTGTTAAATACACAAAAATTCGTGATATGATCGCGGAAAAATACGCGTAAAACGACTGAGCCAACGTAATCTATAGTGCTATGGAAATATATCGTCTAGCTATATTTGGCAATTGTGCATTTTACAAATACATAGCTTAGAAAAAATAGATGCACATGAAATGTTAGGTTTGTTTATTTATTTGGCCGTCTCATATTTGGCCTTAGGAAACCCACAAGCACTAAGTTTCTGCTTACAGAGAGTGGATTAACTACAATAAAGGAAAGACATAGCTTTCTTTTGATAAAATATCTCAAAAAATTGAAGCAAATAGCTCACACACCCTGCATAATTGATTAAGAAATCCAGCCATGTATAGAGGTATTGCAAATAAGTATGCCAATACTCAGAAGAAGCTCCCTGTGCCAGCAAAGTCTATTACACCTACTTATCCCCAAACCCCTCCATGAAGTTGGTCAATTTCCATAATAAATACTGATTTCTCAAAGTGGACTAAAGAATTCACCCCCATTGCTTTCAGCTAGAAAAAAATTGCTGAATTTAGTACAATTACATATAAAAACCACTTCCAAATTTTTGTTGATGGGTCCAAATTGAATGAGAAGGTGGCAAGTGGTGCTTGCGTCCCACACCTGATAATTGCAATGGCTGAGAGAGAGAATGTATAAAAATGTGTCTATAGTGTCTGCAGAGTTAAATGCCATAATGATGGCATTAGAACACCTTATGAATAATCAACCTTTGATTGCTAATTTAAAAATGTTATAGTTTATTCTGACTCTTTGTCAAGCCTTGAGTTGCTGTCTTCAGCTCCACAGTATAAGTTGGACATAGACACTTATCATTGTCTTAGCATTATTGATAATCTTACTTCAAGAGGTATAAGAACTTATCTTCAGTATGTTCCTAGCCACTCAGGTATAAGTGGTAACCATCAGGCAGATGAAATAGCAAAAAATGCTATAAATATTGACCAGCCAAGCGGAAGACCAATCCCCATTAGAGATATCTACCGTTGGAGACTATCAGAGGTTATGTTTAATAAGAACAATCCAATTCTATCTCCCTTTCCCAACAAGGATTTTTTTTAAATTTATCATAGAATTTGTTCTGGCTCAAACAGGCTAAATTTACTGGCATTTTCTTATCAGTTCCCTATTTGAAGTGGCTCAGCTCCCTCTTCCTCTCTTTGCAGGTATTGTAATATTAATAACGAAACAATTGACCATTGTCTATTTGAATGTAATATACCGATGTCTGCACAGTATACCTTGCATTGTAAACTGTTAAAGTGCTTCAAACACCACAAAATCTCACTATCAACCAAGAGTCAAGCTGACTATACCTGCACACAGAGCACAGAAGTCAATATCTATCTTATTATATTTCAACTCCTAGAGTCAAAAGATTTACTGAAAGAAATCTGAGGATATCCAATAAATAAGAGGCAACCAAGTCAGGAGCTCTGTTCTGCACACAGAGTGAAGCAAAAGGAAAAGGGCTGAATAGTCTTGACTGAAAAAGCCCACCTGCTGAAATAGAAGCAGATTATTTACAGTTGATTGTTAACAAAAAAACTAAATTTTAGAAAAATATTTGCTGGGAAAGGGAGATAGAATTGGATTATTCTTATTAAACGTAACCTCTGATAGTCTCCAGCGGTAAATATCTCTAATGGGGATTGGTCTTCCACTTGGCTGGTCAATATTTATAGCATTTTTTGCTATTTCATCTGCCTGATGGTTACCACTTATACCTGAGTGGATTGGAATATACTGAAGGTAAGTTCTTATGCCTCTTGAAGCAAGATTATTAATAATGCTAAGACAATGATAAGTGTCAATATCCAACTTATACTGAGAAAATAATATTTTGTGAATATAGCAATCAAAGGTTGATTATTCATAAGGTGCTCTAATGCCATCATTATGGCATTTAACTCTGCAGACACCATAGACACATTATTATACATTCTCTCAGCCATTGCAATATTCAGGTGTGGGACAAAAGCTCCACTTGCCACCTTCTCATTCAATTTGGACCGATCAATAAAATAATTTGGAAGTGGTTTTTATATGTAATTATATTAAATTCAGCAATTTTTTTCTGGATGAAAGCGATTGGGGGTGAATTGTTTAGTCCACTTTTAGAAATCAGTATTTATTATGGGAATTACCCAACTCCATGGAGGGGTTTGGGGGTAAGTAGGTGTAATAGACTTTGCTGGCACAGGGAACTTCTTCTGAGTATTGGCATACTTATCTGCAATGCCTCTTAGTCCAGGAAGTGTAGGAAAAAAAGGGCCTAACCCGGAACAAATTGCAATAGAAATAATTCTTTGACTACCCGACTCAGAAAAATGTGCTGATTCCGAATATGCAAAGTTTGCTCATCTAGCTGTTTCACAAATACGTTTTTTGGGGATTGAGGTAAATAACGAGGAGGCGAAATATGTCTTTTGCAGAAATGCGTAGAACCACGAAAAACAATATGCATTTAGGGGTAATAAAGTACGCTGAATCTGAAAATGATCTCTAACTGCAAGGATAAACAACGGTTATCAACATTTAAAGGGGAAGTATTCGGGAGGAGGGTGAATTTTCTCATCTAGTGTTAAACCACGCTGAATCTGAAAGAAAGCGGTCTTAAAATGTAGAATGACAACTATCAACCATTTCGATGGTTTTACTAACGATAAAAACATTCTCGACTTTTTTAGCAGTATAATATACAAATGTGAAAAAAACGAAAAATCAATGTTCATAGATCTTCGTTATCTTTGGGATCATCAACTCCGAGAAACTCAGTTGTACCACAGTTCGCAAAACTTGTTCCCTTGCAAGCTCCACAGGTCCAGATGCATTACCTGTCATTTTTTTTGCAAGTGCATCGTTTGTTTGAGCGGTTAGATTTGCAGTTACAGCAAAAAACTCCAAGGAGAAAGTTGGAGGATGTGGGGTGATCACCAAAATTAGGGCGATATAATCCATTCTGAATTACGCAACCGAACTGGCCATGGTTGAGATTACATCCCACGGTTTTCCACGATTCAACTTGCAAATAAACTCGAAATGAGTGGAAGCTGCAAGCATCACTGGTGGGAGGGAGAACTTTAGACTCAACATGCGAAGCAGATGCTGTAACTTTCTCGATGAATTTGAGATGACGCAACTGATTGAGGGTTGAAATTGAGCCTGGACACTTAAACAAAAGCATCATTGCTTTTTCCCCAGCTGCTGAAATGTCGTGCTTGGTGGATAGTGGATCCATTAAAACTTTAGTAGATTCGTGAAACTCGTTATTTTTTATCAGAAGCTGTAGTCCCACTGACTTTCCAATGCCATAGACACGAAAAGTTGAATCGCACCCAAGAAAGGCGCGGATAAACAGGATTGTGCCGCATATACGAGATCTAAGTTTGAGTTTCGTTGCATTTATATCCCAAATTCTATTCTTTGAGATTTCAGCTCGAGGTTCAGAGTAAAAGTAGATCGCTTGGCTATCTGTCTGTGCGTGATAACAGAGGAGTATAAGCAGATCTGTGTCGTCTCCAACCAGGACAGTAAGCATAAGAGAAGCAGATCGAACTGCGGTTAGAACAATGAGAAGATCAGCGTCTCTTTCTGCTTGGTATATCTGACACCCAGCTTTGGTCAGGTACTCGCTGGTCATGGCTATGATTTCTTGCTTATTCTTGAAGTTGCTTAGGAACCCTTCTTTCTTTGTATAACAGACCATATTCCTGATAAAATTGATCTGCTGGCACGATCATTTCCCTCTCCGTCTCAAATCACCGACGTCCTTTGCGCCCCGTATTTCCGTGCAACGTAGTCAACGTACTTCTGGCAGATACTATCATAAGCTGAGTTTTTTCCCAAGGAATTCACTGAAGCAGTGACCCACTATAAAAAACAATATGTATGTCACTGAAATCTTAGACAAGGTCTTCTGTTTTCAACTGCTCATCTGCAACTAGATACCACCTCACATTAACGAGAGCAGGCTTATTAGCTGCTCGCCGAAGTCTTTTTGCTTCAAAAAGTGAAAGAGGTGGTGAACACAATTCATGTTTAAAGTATAACTCCAAATCATGTTCGCTATTTCCAGCAACTGTCACGAGCCGCTGAAACATGAATGCTGGATCAAAGGCAACTGACTATCCGTCAATAACTGGTACAGCTTTATTAGCAAGCATTACTTCCACAGACATTTTCTTGAATGTGTAAGTGTTGACGTTTTCCTCTGTCATGCTATCCATGATTTCTTGTCCGACGGATCTAGCTGTGTCGACGTTGACTTTTTCATCAGCCCCAACTCCAGAGGTAATATTTCGCAAGCTCGGGTCTTCTGCGAAAGGGGTATTTTCAGGCAGAAAGCAAAGGAGCTTGCTAGTGTCATGGTTTTCACGTTCAATCCTCGACTCTCGAACTTCTTTGTGCTGTTCGCTCGTCTCGTATTGGACCTTAGCAAAAGTTTGCATCGACGAATTAATGCACTACAAGTTGGTGCTGAGAGTAACCAAGTCAGCCTCTGCAACTCACTCATGCCGCTTCCCCTTGTAACACTACCGTTAGTTTTCAACGAGCGCATGAGGATCTGCTCAATGACCAGATCTGACGACAGGCCCGCTCAAAATTTTTTGGATCTGCGAATAGCATGGCTCCCGTTCTGAAAATTGTCAAACACGTCGGGATTGGTAGTTTCCAGCTGTTTCATATTTTGCAGGTACACCCTGGCAGACTTCGCATATAGGAAGTGGTTGGACGCTGCGAAATACGGCAACATAGCTTCAACTACCCGAAAGTGAAGATCCCAGTTCCCCGTACGCTCTGCTTGGATGAACTTCTTCAGTATGTCTATCATTTCCATATATTGTATCCACAGTTTCGCCCGAAGGATTTTTACATTCTGGGATTGTTAGGTCCCGTCAGTCACAAAAGGGTTATGAAACTGATGGAATATTTAGATGAAAATTCTAATTTTACATTCAAATAAAGGTGATTTTCATAATCACGATGATCTAGTTTCCTATTTTAGACATTAATTTCGTTGTTGTACGCCTTTATATGAAAACATGAATTTTACATCCTCAAAATTAACATCAACCTCAAAAACATAATTTTTAGTAGTTTGCTCTATATTCATCGTTCAACCTAAAGAGATAAATGAAAGTTTTAATTTTATGTTCAAATAAAGGTGATTTTCATACCCACCGTGATCTAATACCCTATTCTAGACATCAATTCTGTTGTTGTACGCCTTTATATGGAAACACGAATTTCACCTCCTCAAAATCAACCTCAACCTAAAAAAAACATTTGTGAAACAGCTAGATGAGCAAACTTTGCATATTTGGAATCAGCGCATTTTTCTGAGTCGGGTAGTGAAAGAATCATTTCTATTGCAATTTGTTCCCGGTCAAACCGTTCCCTCCCTGGACTATCTATACATGGCTGGATTTCTTAACCAATTATGCAGGGTGTATGAGCTATTTGCTTCAGTTTTTGTAAAATATTTTATCAAGAAAAGCTACGTCTTTCCTTTACTGTAGTTAATCCACTCTCCATAAGCAGAAACTTAGTGCTTGTGGGTTTCCTAAGGCCAAATATGAGACAACCAAATAAATAAACAAACCTAACATTTCATGTGCATCTATTTCTTCTGAAGTTATGTATTTGTGAAATGCACAGTTGCCAAATATAGCCAAACGATATATTTCCATAGCAACATAGATTACGTTTTCTCAGTCGTTTTACACGTATTTTTCTGCAATCATATTTCGAATTTTTGTGTATTTAACACAAACTCATCCTTGTTGAGTTGTCCCTTTGTTTACTTTTTTTGTAAACAAACCCTCCAGTTTCAGTGAATCAAGGGCTTCTTTTTCTTCTAAACATGCAGGATTGCCATTGCTCATTAGATTTGTTGTTATTCATTTTTGACTAATATTGGATTTTTATTTGTTGGTAGCCAAATATTAAATAAATCAAGCCATAATGCCACCTGAAGGCGATGAACAACAGCGAGCAAGCCCATACAAGGATAAAGATAACTGTGCTGCCTGCAGTATTGGCCTAGAAGATGGTGCAGAGGCAATTAATTGTGATAAGTGTGGAAGATGGCTGTGTGCAACATGTCTTAAGCTAAGTGCTAAGGAATATGATCTACTTAATAAAATGATGTCAAACATCGGTTGCCAATGGTTGTGTATTCTATGTAAAGTCCATCCACCTGAAACCCAAGCTAATTCAGTGGCCGCTACTGTGGATATCTGTCTTAAATTGGATATTATCAAACCAGTAAGCTTTTCAGTGAATTATAATCCTAGTGAAGCTATTGGATTTCACAATATTTGTCAAAGGATTATAGTTCCTGACCTATGATAAAACCTTTGCTTAATCTACTAACCTAGTTTCTGGACATTTATTTATATTTTGTAAAAGTGGTATGAATTTGAAATTTTTTCACTGATAATATTGGAGGTTAGCCATCAAGCAGTGTGATTTTAAATAAATAGGACATCTGATATTTAGAGGCATTTACGTTACAATTGAGGTGGGGAAAGAACAGTGAGCAGCGGGGGGGGGGAGATTTGTTAGCAAGAGCCGTGGTACCCGCTGGGCTCGCCCCTTAAATTGCGGGGACAAGGTAGACAGCCTCCAACGCTTCACTTACTTTTCTCGCAAGGTAACCACCAGAAAAATATTGAATATATAGTTCAGCCCTTAAATATCTGCCTAGAATTCGATATTATTAATTATCAAAGAAATTGGTGAATGTAATTTGGACTTAATCCAAATTAATGAAATGAAAACTGTGCTGGTATTGAACCCAGTTTTAAACTTTGTATCTAGATGCATGACAAAGGGTATTAAGATTGATATTTTCGTTAACAAAGGAATAGAGTTTTTTGATCATGCCAGTATTATGGAAGCCAAAAAACTGCTGTGGACTTACTATGAGGTTGAACTCGGATATGAAGAGCGATTACGCGAATGCAAAAAAGACTGTGATAACTTGACGGATATCGCAAAAGCCATATGGCGCTGTGCCAAGGACGGTAAACAGCTTCTGACTTTCGTTATTCTCGAACCGGAGTCTGTTCCCACGTGTGGTGACGAAATTGCAGTCTGTATTACTACCAAAGTGAACGAAATGACGAGAAAAATGGACAGTGAGCTGCAACAGTTTTCCCGCAAGTTAGATACTCTGAACAATGGTTTGAAAAATTATTGCTGATTCCAAGAATCAGCCTACAGCCTCCTCGTCAGTATCAAAAACGCCAAATATGGAAAAACAGCTATTCTCGGTTGTCATGAAAAATATGCCTCCTGAGTTAGACGATCCAGGAAAGCGTAAGGCCTTTATAACAAGCTTGGCACCGGGTGATACAACATTAGCGGATGCAGTGCTCAGGCGGAGAAATAAGGAATGGCAACTGTCAGTCTCTTCGAAGCAGGCCGCCGAAAAAGTCTCGGCTGCCCTCAAAATTAGCCATAAAATTGACAATCGACTTGTTAATTCCCAGTTCATCGGTATAGTGAAACGTCTCCTCAGCAACGTGACGGAGGACCTTCTGAATAATCTGTCAAAAGACTGTGAAAAAGCAATCAAGTGTGGCAATTCGCAAGCGTTTAAAATGTAATACCCCTCTAAAAGTGCTTTGTCTCCTGCCTTAACGAACCCGATTAAAATTGGTTTCGAACTATTCCGTCTAGAAGAATTCTGCTTTTTGCCTCGAAGGTGTTATCGGTGTCACCATGTGGGGCACATAGCGGCGGACTTTAAGGAAGCTGAAACTTGTAGCCGCTGTGGAGAAACTGGCCACACAAGCTCCCCTGAGAACCCTTGTCAAAATCCTACTCAGTGCCTGAATTGCAATTCGACTAGGCACACATGTTATCACTATGCCTGTCCTGATAACAGAAAAAACTTGAAAGCTGGATCACGCTCCCAAAATGTGTAGTATTCTGTCTTGGAATATAAATAGGAAAGCACTTGAGAAATCAGTTCTGCTTGATACTATGAGCCTAACAAATGAAGTAATTTGTATACAAGAGCACCTGCTTTCCGAGGACAATACTAACCTGCTCAAGTTCTCAAGATCACTCCAGTGTTTTATTCGGCCAGCTGCACGTGTGAAATCCAGAGGTCGGCCATCTGGTGGTTTAGCCACTTTGGTGAGAAAGTCTCTTCAGGCTGAACTTTTAGCATCAAGTAAACACTTCATCGCTGTTAAAGTTCGCGATACTGTTATAATAAACGTCTATCTTCCTACTAATTATAGATCTAGCCTCTCGGACAGCAAGTTCACGGGTGCATGTACTCAGTTAAGCCGTTTCGTGAAGGCTCAAATTCCTGGGAATACAAAAGTTCTATTAATAGGGGACTTCAACTGTGACCTACTTAATACCGAATCTGAAAGGACTCAAATCGTTATAGGTTCCCTTCCTGATCAGTTAAATGTCGTTGATAAGGACAAAGCTTACACATTTATCAGTGTTGCCAACACCGTCTCAAATCTTGACCATGTGTTAACGAACTTCCCGGTGAGTGACGAAGTAAAAGTTGCAGCTGATGGTTCTTACTCTGACCATTTGCTTTTGTCATTGTCAATAACACTGGACTGTCCAAAGTTGTCGGGTCCGTGCAAATCCCAATGGAGAGTATACAGTGACTGGAAACAAGTGTCGAATGATCTCTTTGCGGCTACTTCTGGGGATATCCTGAGTAAAATAAAAGTTCCCTTCCATCTGCTGCAGAGAAATACAAACTCGTATTGCAGTGAAAGTGAAATACGTCTGCAGATAAACATGTACTGTGCAGAAATATCGCATGCTCCGAGTATCGCGGAGTGTAGCAGTTCCTGTGAAGTATATCCGTAATAGATCACAGGTAAAAGGGTGGTCTAGAAATCTGGAGCTAGCGGCGGCTTGTGCGTCAGCGAAGCTATGGCTGAAAGTTCGGTATGATAGTAGGAAGCCACAAAGTGGAATAGTGAACGAGAGTCGAATCCATACTAAACGAAAGTTCAATAAAGCGTTAGATGCCCACCGTGCAAGCCTCAAAGGAAATTTTGTGCAAAATCTCAATAAGAATCCGAACCTTATTTGGTCGCTTCGGTCTAAGCTTGAAGAAGCCAAGCCTACGTCTAATATTTCTGCTAATCAGTGGGGTGCTTACTTTGAGTCCGAGTTCAAAGCGCCTGATCCAGTTCTTCAGTCTAAATACGAGTCTGAGCTGGCTTCTATGCTTACCGACACCTTCGAAGATTTCTCAGTGTCACCGGTCACAATTTGCTAGGCCGTTAAAAAGCTGAAAAAGGTATACTCAAAAGGCTGCGATAGTATTTGTGCTCTACATATTTCTTTAGGAGGTTATGTTTTTACCATCATATTGCCCTCCTGTTTCAGATGATTTTGACACAAGGGATAGTCCCGAGTTGCTTTAGTCTGTGTATGGTTATACCGATATTAAGAAGGGGAAGCCAGCCGAACAGCCTTCTTCGTATCGGCCAGTAACGATATCTTCAGTATTTTGTAAACTATTCGAGATTGTTTTGTTTGATGAGATTTATGATAAGTGTGAGATGCCTCCACACCAGTTTGGTTTTCGAAAAGGCCTCGGGTGCACCCATTAACTTTATCTTCTTGCTAACATATTACTTGATACTTTTCTCTCGCGAGAAACTTTGATCTTAGGTCAGTATGATGTCAGGAGAGCTTTTGACTCTGGGATTCATGCCCAGATTTTGGTTGAGCTGTGTAATCGAGGCGTGCGTTCTTCTATTGTAAGGTGACTACGTGATATATATAGGAACCTCAAGCTTCGTGTTCGTTTGCAAGATGGTGAGCTTAATGGGGAGATATTCGTACATAAGGGAATTAAGCAAGGGGCTATAACGTCTCCTACTTTGTATAATAATAGTGTAAATGATGCACAACAGGTTATCTCTCCGAGTTATATTTGCAAGCATATTGACTTGTCACTTCTGGGTTTTGCAGATGATCTTTTAAATCTGTCTTGGTTGCTTTCTTCATTAGAAAATAATTTCTCGCGTCTTGAAAAAAGTTATGCTGATTTTAGTTTGCAGTTTAATGTAGAAAAGTCTGCTGTTTTGTTCTTTAATTGCCCTGAAGATAATGCTACAGTCAGGCTTAGTGGAATTACCGTAACACCGTCTAGTCACATTACGTACCTTGGCCTCCCGATTGGTCGTAATCTTCGAGAGACCCAGTCTTTGCTTATTGAACACCTATCTAAGAAAGTGCGCATTGCCTATGCGGGTGTTGTCACTAGCCATCACAATTCAAGCCGTAAATATTTTGCTCGTCTTTATAATGCAGTAGCTTTGCCTCATGTCTTGTACCTGTCTCCTTTTTGGAAGCTCCTGAGTGCACGAAACAAGAAAGACATAAGGTTGGTATTTTTCAAGTATGCCCGATATCTTCTTCAAGTGCCGCCTTTTGTTAGAAACCGCCATATTGCTGTGAAATATGGAATTGTTGAGCCTCTGAGTGCCGTGGAGGAGATAATTCAGAATTACGTGAAAAAACTAGAGCTCCTGGATCACGAGTGGGCCCACCTTCTCAAATAGTTGTGTTATTATGTAGTTCTTTCTGTTTGTATTTGTTTTTCTTGCCAGTGTTTGCTTTTTCTTTCTTTTCTAGTTTGTGCTCTGTCTTTTTCTGTTTATTGTAAGACAGGTTATTAATAAAATTCATTCATTCATTCATAAGTCTATCCCAGCAAATGAGCACTTTATCTGAAGGACTGAACAGCAACATAGAATCAATTAAAACCAAAGTTGATACTATTGAACTTGCAGTAGAATCAAAGTGTGATGTCACCAAAGTTAAAGAAATTGCATCCGATAATGTAAAGGCCAAAACAAAGACTCTAAGAACAAACATCAGCCATCAAGTGCAAACAGACCTAAGAACACTAGTGCGCAATGAAATAAATAGAGAGCAGAAAAAAAAATCTAGTTGCTTATGGTATTCCTGTGATAACAGATGACAATACTTATGTTCAAAACTATTTAGAGTCCCAGTACAGCCTACCATCTGTTCCCATCTCCAACTTAAACCGTTTACCTCCTAAGCAAAGTATTGCCAGTGAATCAGTTCAAAGACCTCCCTCTCTACTTTTCACTCTGCCTACAATTTTGATTAAACATATCATTATTAAAAAGTCAGACATACGGTTTTATAGCAACATGTCAAGAGAAGACAGAACTAGACATAAAACACTTGTTGAAGAGCTAAAAGCCAGAGTTACCACTGGAGAAAAAGACCTCACTATTTCTAATGAGAAAATAGTTCCAAAAAACGGAGCACTGGGTCTTGCAGGAATGCATACCCCACCACCCATGCAAATGTAAAGCTGTCATATGTTGTAAATAGTGTTAATAGTTATGATGATGATAAAAATGTTTATATGTCCCCATGTTCTACTCTATTATCCTTGTTTGAAACGTGTACCACATCAGATACTACATTTAGCCAGTCCAGCATCAATGACTGATTCTATGCATACAGAACAAGGACCAGATATGAGGAGAGAACAAGGACCAGATATCAATGGCTGCTCAAAAGTAAGTTCAGACTTTTGCCTTCTATTAGCCAACGTATATCAAATTACTAACAAAATAAATAAATTAAAAAGTCTAATTTATAGTAAAGATTATGATCTGCTTCTACTTACCAATGTATGCCCTAAGAATACCAAGAGTAGATTAGAAGATACATATATTAGATTGCCCAGTTACCAAATCATCTCTAACCTCTCATGAAAAGAATGCAAGCATGGAGTCCTAGCTTATGTAAAAGCAGCATATATTGTCCAGGAACTTTATATAGAATCTAGCCTGCCATCTGTGGAGACCATTTTGTTTGATATAAAATACCAAGACCTACACCAAACCAGGATTGGATGTGTATACTGTAGTCCCTCAGCACCCTCCTCCAGCAATACCAAGTATGCACTCTCAAATATGTTCTGCAAAACCATAGAAAATTCCAAAGGTGATTTTCTTATAGGAGGTGACTTAAATTTTCCTGATATCTTGTGGAAGGAAGGTTTTCTGTATAACCCAGTTACTTGTAGTTCATCCACCATCAGTCCCTTTGTTGATTGTATTCAAGATCTCTCTGCCTGCCAAGCAATCAACCAACCCACACGTGTTCACCCCCACCAGCAAACAATATTACTTGACCGAGTCTCTGTTAACAATAATGAACTGATCCAAAGGATAAATTATGTCCCGCCTATTAGTAAAAGTGACCACCTTGCCATTGAATTAGTTACCCACAGACAGAAAGTAAGAAATGGACATAAAAAGATATTTACAGACTACAAGGTGATTAGGTTCACATTAAGGCAAATTAACTGGGAGTTGACCCTCATGGTGGGATCAACAAGCAGTGGGAGAAATTATGGGCTCTACTCATGGAAACTTGGCAACAGAACACAAACTAACATTCTTGTAGAAACTAACCTTCTAGACACTTAGAAACAGGTTACTCATTTACTGGACAAAGACCTTCCTCATGATTTGATTCTTTTAGACCTAGCCAAAGCATTTGATAAGGTCCCACATAATCAGCTTTGTTTTAAGCTAATAGCAGCAGGAATCCACCATCAATTAGTAGACTGGCTAATGGACTTCCTGACTGGTAGATCTCAGACTGTACAGCTCTTCACAACAGATAGCAAATGTACCTACTCCCAGCCCTGTAATGTTCTAAGAGGTGTTCCCTATGGAACAGTTTTGGGACCCACAGTGTTTCTTCTTTATATAAACGATATGATTACCAAGGTCAACAACCACTTAACCCTTTATGCTGATGACTCAAAACTATTCAGTGTACCTGATAAATCATCAATACAATCTGACCTTGACCACATTCAGGCATAGGCAGATAGGTTGTTTCTCTCTTTCAACATATCAAAATGTGTCACCATTCATTTTGGTCACATTAATCCTCAGCAACATTACACTATGAATGATAACCAGACATCATCCCCTATTCCCTTCCAAACTTGCACCAGTGGCAAAGACCCAGGAGTCACAATAGATAATCTTCTGAAGTTCCATGAACACTGCACAAACCATTTCCAAAGTGAATTCTAGCCTTGGACTAATTAAAAGAGTACTTACTAGCCAATCACACAGAATATTCTTGAAGCTATACATGGCAATTGTGAGACCAGTTCTTGACTTTGGGACCTGCCTTGCTGGTCCTTTTTACAAAGGTGATATACAGTTGATTAAAGGTGCACAACAATATGGTGAAAGCCTATCTAACCTAAAACTCCATCTTTGACCTTCCAACATGAGGGGACTGACATACTACTCAAATATCAATTTGTCAACCAACCCCAAAATAAACTCTTTAATTAGTTACCCAACAAAGGACAAACACGAGTTCACTCTAAGAAGCTTCATAAGCCCAAAGTTAAAAGTAGAATCAGACAATATTTCTTTAGCCAAGGGGTAATTAATTATTGGAACTGTTTAAGCAAGGAGACAGTGTCTTCAACATAAGCTGAAGTTTTTAAAAGGAGACACAACAAAGAATGGGAAGCCAAACCTTCAAGATATAACTTGAACTGCCCATCATTGGTGTCTTATAAATAATGATTGATATATGTGTATATACACCAGAGTTGTGCTAGGATGCTGATGCTGCTTGTCATACCCAACCATCTCACATACTCTATCAGAAATTGGTGTTGTATGGAGGTGTCTACTCTAAATTACAGAAGAATGGTCCCCTTGATCATACCTATTTGTGGTCACCATTACCAAGTGGGCTTAAATTGTATCTATTCTAGCACACTCTTAGTCAGAAGGCATGTCACTGGGCCATAAACACAGTCACAAGACTGTTCCTTTTATATTTTGTGTAAATTGTTTTTTAACTGCCATCTCAACAATGGAGCAAAACAAATCCAACATTGGACCTTGTTTAACTCCAAATTAAGGCAATTAAGGTAAGGTAATGCCCTTATTATGTGTTAGGGATAGACAGATCAAGACAGACTATCATCTCATCCAAAGCAGAGAGACTTGGGGGATATAGTTGATAAAGAACTAAAATTTACTATGCACACACAGACAGCTGTAGCCAAAGCACTCCAAACCTTGGTATTATAAAAAGAACTATCACTAGTAGGCCATCTATGGTGATGACTAAATTATATAAGGCATTGGTCTAATTCGGAGTTTGGCATGTGTGTTGCTAGTCCCCTCAACAAACTAGTGCCAGAACTATTGGGCACAGTTGGAAACTATATCAGAAGAGAGCTGCCACTAGACTATGCATTAACTTCTTCACTAATAGAATAGTGAGTTTGTGGAATTTGCTCACTGAAGAAGTGGTCACTACCCCTGGTACTGCTGCCTTTAAAAGAGCTTTTGCTAGAGAATGGTCATCAAAGCTGTGGTAAACTGAGTGGGATGCTGTAGAGATGTCCAACCATTGTCAACCCTAAACAGCAATTCTACAGGATTTAGTCCTTATTTTGCTGGACAATGCAAATTAAGGTATATATATATATATATATATATATATATATATATATATATATATATATATATATATATATATATATATATATATATATATATATATATATATATATATATATATATATATATATATATATATATATATATATATATATATATATATATATATATATATATATATATATATATATATATATATATATATATATATATATATATATATATATATATATATATATATATATATATATATATATATATATATATATATATATATATATATATATATATATATATATATATATATATAATAATATAGATTTATTACCTGCCAAAACTGTAAAAGATACAATGGGCAGCAGAGTATAAAAAAGTGAAAAAAGTGCAAAAAAAACAAAAAAAAGACAAACAACAAAGTACGGTTTAACACGAATATATACAATGAAATGGGCCCTCAACATTGACATTCAAATAAAACATTCAACTCGAGTCTGTCCCTGAAGAGTTACCCGAGGATGACATAGAGTCACGAGCGTTTTATGAAAACTCACTACTCTGACAGGAACTGCCAAGGCAGGGTCTATCAATCGCAATCTACTGATCAAATACCGGTTTTTGGACCATGGTGGCATTCCCAGCAGATACTCAGCGTATTCAAAGTAAACCGTGCGCAACTTTTTCTTCTCTGTCTGTGTGAAGCAACTCCAAAACGGAGAGATGTAGAGAAAGCTTGGTAAAACAAATGCATTATACAATCGGGCTAAAATATCACGACTAAATCTCGCCTTGCTCAGGACAAGCTTTCCATATGCAGAACGAACTTTTCTAAGGGTAACGACGATAATAAGTACGCGTGTGGCCTTGAGTGACGTACCAATCGGGACTCCAAGGTGAGTAAGTGATGGAACAGGTTTGATTTCCGTATCATCTAGCATAACGCATATGTCCTCAGTCAACACTTTATAATTGAAAAATAAAAATTCAGTTTTCAATGAATTAAATGTATGGCCAACATGAGCATATTCTACCTTTAATGCACTAAAACAACTCTTTATTCCATTCAGGGTTCTACTAATGTTTAAAATGCTGTTAGCATAACCTATGAGCAACACATCAATCCCACATAAAATACACGTTGTTGGTGCTTCATGTTGCACTTTGATTACGGAATTATTGAATAAATCTGGTGAATTTACTGCTCCTTGCCTAATACCTTTATTCACTGGTATATCAATTTATAAAAGCACATCACAATCCCAACCAGGACACTTTATCCTAACACGAAGATTACTATACATTGAATCAAGGGGTCCGATTACCGAATTTTCTATGCCTCTCTCTGCTGCAGAGAGTAAAATATGTTTATGGATAGATGAATCGAAAGCACGGGCAAGATCATGGGCTGCTAAAACTAAAGAATCATTGTCATTCTCAGCGTCAGTCAGTATAGACATCAGCGAGTAAAGGGCATGATCACATCCAAGCGATCGCTGGAATCCAAACTGGTGTGGGGGAACCGAGCACTTGCTTCTAATTTCGTCACGAATAAGAAGCTCAAATAGTTTACATAGTGTCGTCGACAAAGTAATCGGCCAATATGAAGAGTACTGGGAGAGAGGCTTCCCTGGTTCGAGAATAGGTGTTATTACACCAATGCAAAAGGTATCCGGGACAATACCTCTGGTAACGATAATTTGGAACAATAATGATACATGTTCAAGAAGTTGTTCACTACCATAGAGTAAATGCTGGCAACAAATTTTATCGAAGCCTCTCGACAATTACTTTTTTAGCTTTTTCAGGCATTCACGCATTATACTTCTATTAACTACCATGTTCTCTTTCGGCACTTTTAGCACTTCATCTAGCTCACTCCGGTAAGAATTCCGTAGCGCTTGGTCAGAACTTTTGAACTGATCGGTGAAGTAAGTATTCCAGGCCTCTTTTATTAGAAGGGGGATCTCAGAGGTCGATTCTTTGGGCTTCACTAAATTCCGCCACAAGATTTTGGGATCGGACTTGCTTTTCTTGCTGTATTTGTCAATTATGTCTCTACTGTGCTTAGACAAGGCTTTGGCAAAGGCACGTTTAGTATGATTCTTCACTTTCCAGACTTGCCCAGATCTTGAATTACCACTGTCACACCATTGGCGAAACCAGAACTTTGCAGTCTGGCATGCTTCTGTTAAATTTAGGTTAGTGAACCATCCTCTAATTTCAGTATTTAATTGAATTTTTCGAGAGGGTACAGCTGCTGATTCGGCACACTAAAGGGCATGGCATATTGAGCCAGAGTAAATGTTCAACAGAAGTTTCTGCTCTTTTGCCAGGATGTCACTGTTGGACATCAGTATTGGGAAAGGGACTAGGATCTTTTCAAGAATGCTATTACTCACTTGTTGATACTGTTGGATCGCAGCATCATCAAGCTTCCAATCTTGCACAACTTTGAGCTTTGGAGCTGCGCTTTTTTTTTACTTCAGAGAATGGGCAAGCGAAACTCGAGGATATAGGTAAGTGATTGCTAAGTGTACCACCCATTAGTACCGACACAGATTCGTTCTGGACATTGAATGATGTAACAACATGGTCAAGATTAGATACAGAGCCACTGTTATGACAATAACTGAAGTTTTTATGTTTATCCACAACCTTGAAGCCAACTGGTAAGACTCCTAAAGCTATTTGTGTTCTGGGACTGTCAGTGTCAGTAAGGTCGCAGTTGAAGTCGCCAATAATTAAATAGTCATGACCCGACTGCTTTATTCTCAACACACATTTAGCAAGTTTCTCGCAGGATAGGTTGAATTTTCTCTCTGATCGATCATTCTTGTAATTAGTAGTATATATATATATATATATATATATATATATATATATATATATATATATATATATATATATATATATATATATATATATATATATATATATATATATATACAAGAAAAGGTTCAAAGTCCCATTTAAATAATTACAGACCAATTTCAAATACATCAATCTTTTCCCGCATAATGGAGAAAATTGTGGTGGGAAGAATCCAAGCACATTTTGAGGAAAACAACTTGTGGCATTCTGCTCAGCATGGTTTCCGTAAACAACGATCTTGTAACACGCAACTTCTTGAGGTGATTTGTGATTTTCAATTGATGACTGATAATGGTATTTTGTTTGATTGTATTTATACTGACTTTTCCAAAGCATTCGAGAAAATTTCCATTCCACTTCTGATAAACAAATGTCAACTATATGGTATAGGCCCACAAACTATAGCATGGATAACAGATTATCTTACAAATAGAACCCAAGAGGTTGTAGTAGGTGATGCTTTGTCATCACCTATGTCTGTCATAAGTGGAGTTCCACAAGGCAGTTGTCTTGGGCCAGTACTCTTCTGCCTTTTTATCAATGATTTGCCAGGCGTTGTTAGGAATTCAACCTTAAAAATGTTTGCAGATGATGTAAAAATCTACAGGCCAGTCATGAGTGAACATGAGATTTCTTTACTTCAAGAGGATTTGGTCGCTCTTGGCGAGTGGTGTACTGCAAACTCTATGTTCATTAATGAAACCCAGTGCAATGCTGTGCACTATTTGCGTAGACTCCCTCAAAATTACCATTACTTTGTTGTTGGTAAATTAATTTCAAGTGTGGAGTATGTTCGTGACCGTGGGATTTGTTTTGATTCAAGTCTCAAATTTAATAAACATGTATCAGATATAACCCATAAGGCTAATTACCAATTATTACATCTAAGGCGTACTTTTTCTAAGTCTAATCTTCATTCACTGATTTCGCTTTATGTATCCACTGTACGTCCAGTACTTGAGTATTGCTCATCAGTATGGTATCCCCTTAATAAGAGAGATAGAGAGAGGGTTGAGAGAGTGCAATGTAGGGCCACCAAACTCATATCATACCTGAGTCATCCACCTTACCACCAGAGAATGCAAAGACTACAGTTGCCTTCCCTCCAGTTCAGACGTGATAGAGCCAATGTAATAAATACATTTCGCATTGTTAGGAATATTGATAATATCACCCCAACTCACTTTTTCACTTTTACAGAATACAGTAGCACCTGTCAACACCAACACAAAATTTACCCACCATGTTCACAGAAAAGATTAGGCCAAAACTCTTTGTCTAGTTGAGTGTGGAAGACTTGGAATTCACTTCCATCAGAAATAGTTGCAAGTACCACGGTCCAGTCTTTCAAAAGTAGTTTAGCCTCTACAGATTTCTATACTAGGTCCTATCTCAATCCATTTTGAGATTATTTTTACTTTTGTATTACCTGATTTGTGACAGCGTGACAATTATTTTGTAAGTTTACTTTTTTGTAGGTTTCAATTATTAACAGATATGTATCAGTTAAGTTGGTATGTTATTGTATGTTTCAGTAATATTGTTTTTCCTATGTTTTTCAGTTACTGTATGTTTTTGTTATGTCATTGATATTGTTATTGACTTTTTTATAATTGTTCTGCGCGACAAGCTTGTTAAAGCTTACCGTATCTATTAGTATTAATAAATAAATAAATAAATATATATATATATATATATATATATATATATATATATATATATATATATATATATATATATATTATATATATATATATATATATATATATATATATATATATTATATATTATATATTATATATTATATATTATATATTATATATTATATATTATATATTATATATTATATATATATATATATACACACACATATATATATATATATATATATATATATATATATATATATATATATATATATATATATATATATATATATATATATATATATATATATATATATATATATATATATATATATATATATATATATATATATATATATATATATATATATATATAACTATATTGATGCACAGCTTAGATTTTAAGCTATTCATTGATACACACAATTTTTTGAAATTCTTGTTTGGTAACAAGGGTAAAATTCTAGTTTGGCTACTTATTGCTATCTTGGGAAGGAGTTAGGTATGAAAAATGAAACTTCCAGGTACAGGTCTAAAGACTAAAATATGTCCTGAGAAGGTATTTTGAGGTATCTACCTCTACTCCTTCTCTCTCCAAAGGGCAATGACCTTTAGAAATCCTTGTGTTATAAAAGTGAAACCTTGCAAAATAGAACTTCTGCTTAAATGAAATACAACAGAACTGTTTTTAGCTTCCCAACTTTGCTCAATCACAACTTATGAGGTTTCAAAGATCACCAAGTACATTTCCTACATTTAGGAAAAAAACATTGATATGGCTTAAAATTCCACTCAAATAACAGGAATTGTAATTTCAGATCTAAAATGAGAGAAGAAGAAAGTGATTACTAAAAACTAAGGTAAAATGTTGATTTGCTTAAATTCCATAGATAAAGACCAGTCAAGTAGGTAAATTGGTAAAATTTTACTTTAGCTACTTTTGGCTATCATGGAAAGGAGTTAGGTTAGGAAAATAAAATTTTCAGGGATGGGTGATGGTTCTACAGGCTAAAGTATGTCCTGGGATGGTATTTTGAAGTACCAGCCTCTACTCCTTCTCTCTCTAGAGGGTCCTGATATTGCCTACATGACTACATGACCTATTGAAATTTTGAAAAACAATATTTTAACTTAATTTTCAGTTATCAGTTTCTTTTTCTCTGGCTTTAGTTCTGAAAATGCAATTTCTGTCATTTGAGTAGAATTTTAAGCCATTTCAATGTTTTTTTTCCAAAATTTAGGGCATGTAGCCTATTTGCATATCTTTAAAACCTTATAAATTGGGATTGAGCAAAGTTGTGAAGCTGAAAACAATTTTGTTGCGCTTCATTTAAGTAGAAGATCTATTTTACAAGGTTTCACTTTTATAACACACAGTTTTTAAAGGTCATCTAAGGTCAGAACCCTCTAGAGAGAGAAGAAGTGGAGGTAGGTACTTCAAAATACTTTCCCAGGACATAGGCCTAATTAAAACTGTAGACCCATCCCCGAAAGTATCCTTTTCCAAGATATCCAACAGTAGCTCAAGTAGAATTTTACCAGCATATTTTAAAGACTTAGAAATCAGAAGAAGTTTAGGTAAAATCCCACTTTAGCTACTTTTGGCTATCTTGGAAAGGAGTTTGGTTAGGAAAATGAAACTTTCAGGGATAGATCTACAGGCTAAAGTATGTCCCGGGAAGGTATTCTGAAGTACCTACCTCCACTCCTTCTCCCTCTAGAGGGTCCTGACCTTTGATGACCTTTAAAAATCTGTGTGTTATAAGAGTGAAACCTTGTAATATAGATCTTCTGCTTAAAATGAAGTCTAACAAAATTGTTTTCAGCTTCACAACTTTGCTCAATCCTGATTTATAGAGTTTTAAAGATATGCAAATACATTTCCTAAATTTTGAAAATTAACATTGATATGGCTTAAAATACTACTCAAATAACAGAATTGCATTTTTAGAACTAAAGCCAGAGAAAAAGAATCTTATAACTGAAAATTAAGGTAAAATGTTGTTTTGTCAAAATTTCAATAGGTATAGACCTGTCATGTAGGCAAATTTCAGGATCCTGTAGAGGGAGAAGGAGAGGAGATAAGTACTTCAAAATATTTTCCCATGACATACTTTAGCCTGTAGACCCATCCCTGAAAGTTTCATTCTCCTAACCTCACCCCTTTCCAAGATAGGTAAAAGTAACTAAAGTAGAATTTTACCAAAGTTTAACATAGAAGCTTGCCAATATCTTCCCTGAGTATGTTTTTGACACTGGAGTCATTACTAAAAGTTTCATTTTACTAGCCAAACTGGTAAAAATTTAGTATTGTGGCCCCTGATAAGGAGACATGTTAAGAAATCAATTCCTGCTTTAAAATATGAATAATGATCCTAGTTCTCATATTATCCAAGGGGAGAACCTTTATCATCAAATCCTTTTTTTTCAGCTTAAAAGAAAAAGTTTCCTAAAACCACCATGCTAGGATTCAATGCTTAAGTCTTTTGAAATTGCCACTATAAATTGCCACCAAATAAGTTGTTTTATAGATACTGTTCAGCAGGTGTGACATAGCATGTGTTTGAAGAAAAAGCAGTGGTATATTGAATTTAGGGATTGGGGTACAGTTCATTTGGTTATATTTAGGTTCAGAATGCAATTTTTGTCATATATTTGCACATTAGGGGGGGGGGTATATACTCTGTATGTATATGTATATTTATACCAATATTTTGATTTTCGCCACTGCTATTAATATTTTATACTGGCACCACTGCTCATTAAAAAAAAAGTATAAAAAAGACTGGCATGAATGCTATCTATAAGACAACTTAGGCTATTTGGCAGCAATTTCAAAAGACTTAAGCATTGAATCTCAGCATGGTGGTTTTAGGAAACTTTTTCTTTTAAGCTGGAAAAAGAAGGATTTTTAGAGGAAGGACTTGATGATAAAGATTCTCCCCTAGGATAATATGAGAACTAGGATCATTATACATATTTTAAAGTAAGAATTGTTTTCTTAACATGTCTTCTTATCAAGGGCCACACTACTAAATTTTTACCAGCAAACCCTTTCCAAGATATGAAAAGTAGCTAAACTAGAATTTCACCTTGGTTTTTTACCCTAGACTATATTGACAGAACTAGGCCTATTTTAAATCAACTTAGCCCAACCACAGTCTAGCCTAGTGCCCAATATGAAATTTATTACACTCACCTAATTTATTAATGGCAACGAAAATAAGAAACTAATGAAAATTATTTTGTTTGGACGTAGGTACAGAGATATGTTCCATCAGGAAAAAGAGTGAATAAATAGCCTAACGCCTTAACAGCACTGGCAAATGTTTAAATTTTTTATTTAAGCATTGTCGATGCCAACTTGAAGAAACTATTGACCATTCCGTAATTTATTGAGCTGGCTGCTGTTTAGAAAAACTAAGCCATGACAGCAGGTGTAACTTGTGGCTCTTAGGTTTTCAACCCTTTGAAAACCAGTTTTTCTTTGGATTAGACATATTTCAGGATCAAAATGAGCCACCAAAGAAAAACATACACTTTGAAACTTCCCTTCATGAGATCACCCCGTGGAGCACTGATGATAGTAAATTCAAGATAATCTGTATAATTAAAGTCTATATTTCCATCCAAACAGGTTTCAAAGTTTATTATTGTTTTATTTCCTAGAAATTTTGGTAAATAATCCGTTATTAAGATTGCTGCTTTATATTTGTATGCATCACACCCAGTTATACTCTTACACTGATTATGGGAGAATAAGGACTTGTCGTTTGTCATGCCAAAAATTTGACAAAATAGTTGAACGACGAAATTTGATCAACAGATTAGAATTCCCTGGTATAGTAGTCCCACTCATGGAAACCCATAAGCTGAATTTTACGGGGGGGGGGGCTTACCTAGTCTAATCAGCACTTCCAATGCTGCATAATAGAAATCTCAAAACAAAAATATAAAATATAAGACAGAATCATTCAGCCAGGGGGGGGGGGGGCGGGTGCCCCCCCTCCATATTGACGCCCATGGTCCCACCCCCACATGTGCAGTAAGACATTTTATTGGCCATTGATCAAATGGTATCAAATGCTAATTGTGGAATACGTGGAATTGTGTGTGTCTGAATAAAAGTTAATTTTACAAAGGATTGGGAGCATCAAAAGGCAAATGTTATTCTTCATACAATTTTTTTGTCGATTCTGATTAGACTCAATCTGAATAGACTGAAAAAATTAAGAAAAATTAATGGTTTTATAGGCTATTGAATGTTTGATTAGGTATTTTCTTAGATATTTTAAATGGAAAGTTATGGTTACAAAGTAGACAATCCATAAATTTTTATTTAAAAAAAAAATATCTTGCATCCTAACAACATCGCTTCATCAGATTTACTTGTTGTAGAAATGCTATTTGGTTCTTTGAACTAAAATAATAGGTGATCACTGAGGTAAGAAATAGTTGGAAAATTCCGACTGAAATTGAATTTTAATTAAATTGGTTTTATTTGAAGATATTGAGTTAAATTTCAAAAATTGGTATTATTATTGAATATCAGTGTATACTGGTAACACAACATTATTTTAAAATATTAGAGCACAATGAAATATAATTCTTCTTAAAGATTGATGTAATAAGCTAAAGGCATTTGAGAGTATTCGCAAACTTAAATAGAAGGTTTTTTCTTGGAAATTATATTATACCCCTAAAGATGAAAAACTAAATACAAGCGAAATTCCGTTTAAATTTCCATTTTTCTTCGTTGTCTATCTTCATGATTGTACCATAGGGGCAGAAAAAAGAATATAGGCCATATTCTGCCATTGGGGTTTGACCCGTTCGACTAATAGATCATATGTGTTCGTATCACTCAATTATTCTGTGACTTCTGTAATCACTAGCTTATTTTGGTGTTAATCAGTCAGTATTCACTGAACCAGATCATGTATCACTTAACTTGCTATTTGTAGGGGGTTATTCACTTGCAGTAACTGCCTACGTTAAAAAACGGGGATCAGATAAAGCAACTGTGCTTTGTTATGCATGAATTAAAATACACATACCACAAAATTAAAATAAATAATACAAATTTACATTATACCTGTCACATGCTTCCAAATATAATTATGTAAAAACATAAGATAAAGATAATAAAACAAATAAGGTAGTAAATGTGATAACCCTAAAATCAGCTATTATAGGGATAATAATAATAATAAAAAAAAAATCTTATATGGAGTGAACCAGACCAGTAGTCTTAATAAATCTACCCAAAAGGTCTGTGCTTAGTCGTCTAGCCCAAAGAGGAGACGTGTGATGTCCCAGAACAGAACACATTGTGAATGCCTTAAATGCCTTCTCAGAGCAATTCCTTAGTATTTCCCTTTCTTTTTCATATTTTCTACAGTTGAAGATGATGTGACGTATGTCTTCATATACTCCACATGCGTCGCAGTTACGGGATGGGGCCATTTTCCAATAGAATAGTGTTGATTTTGTATTTGAATGGCCACATCTAAGACAAAAGAGACAAGTTGAAAGGATTCGAGATGTGAGGTACATAATCTTTTGATGGCTACTTATAATCATAAAGGTCCAGGCGACGAATATGGAAAGTATTGAAGCCAAGTCCCTTCTTCCTCCAAAATTTTTGAATTGATTGAAGACAGGAATTCAAGACCAGCAATATGGGTTTGAGTGATCAGACCCAGATGGAAGGACGGTTTTGCAGTCTGGTCTGCTAATTCATTCCCTGTTATACAACGATGTGCTGGAACCTATATAAAACGAACTGATATACTCTTTCTTGTAAGTTGTGTAGCCGAATTTTCAATCTCAGTGGCATGCAAGACTCGTAAACTGTTATCTCTAGATACTTAAAACCTATAAATTGAATTCAATAGAACTCGCTATTTCACCAGTGGAACACTTTGAGGACCATCTGAGTATCATTAACAACGAGAATATTGACGTTGATAAAAAACTACTTTTACTTCAAGATGCACTTTGTCGAGTTGACAAATATAAGCCCTATCGTAAGAGATCAGTCAATGTGAGTGTCATTGATCACAAAAAAGAAACATCTCTTCAAGATTCTTTGGCTGCTGGAACACAATTGAAGAAGGAGGAGAAGGAGGAGGAATTGAATTCAATAGTGTCGAGCATTGGCAATCTAATACCACACTCATATCGTGAACAAAGTAAACGACTCATAACATATCTCATGGAAAGTGGTCAAGATCATATTCAAGTTGATAACATTGGGAAACGAATTAAAGTTCAAGGGAAGAGTTATAATCTACTTGATTTAATCTATGACATGGTTAAAAATCGTAACGCACTTCTATCATTTGACACTAACCTAAACAACTTTCTAAATATATTAAACTTCCCCAAAAGTCATATTAGCAATAGGCAAATTCTAAAAAAATAAAATGAACATAGTTCATTGTCATCTTCACTATCAACATTAAAATAAGAAGAATGAAAAGAAGATTTTAAATCAATCTTTGAAAATACTAGTACACCTAGTAGAAACATTGATTTGACGATGAGGAGCACACCGCTGATAGCTAGACAAAAGCGAAGACGTATTGCTATCAACTCAACGTCACCATCATCACCCATTAGTGTTATGGGGGGGGGGGTTTTGGTGATAATCATGCCAATTAACTTTGGATTCCTTGGGAAGAGACCAACAGTGCCCGAGCGTCGTCAGTCCAGGCATATAAATATCCTTCGTGAAATTGTCAGATACCTTGGGAGCGTTACCAATGGATAATATACGAACTAGAGGGCCACTCTTGAAATCTAGATACGAACATATAAAATAAGACTGTAAAAATAGAAAAGTAATGGGTTTATTAGACTTACATGATTAAACATACGGCTTCAAACTTCAGTAGGCAAAGGCAAATACAGCAATGTTTCTTACAGGAATGACGATAATATAATGATACCGTAATGCAGTAATGCACTAATGCGCCGAAAATACTTCTTCACAACTATATAACATGAGTTTTGCTTCTGAGCAATAAACACTATTTTCTGATTGGTTCATCTCCACACGGAGGGCCCGTCCCTTTACTTTTATGCTGACAAAATCAAACATTATGCGGCCAAAATTACCCAATAGTTTTTTTCCGCGATATTCTGATCATTAAACATACACATTCCTGAGAGTACTTTTAAATTTCTAAGTTAAGTTTCAAACGATGTCCAACTATGTATTTCAAAACACTCATGCGAAATTCAAATCCATCTCATTAGTATTGTACTTGCAAAAAAACCCGTATTTTTCTACTTTTCATATCCGTCAAAAGCGCTTGGAAATGTTCGCGATTCCTTTGTTTTGTAGAACAAAGAATGCGGACCTATACAGAGTATTCATGAAGTTCTTGGTATTTGAAATTAATCACCTTTTGCTTTGAACTTTTTAAAGGGATATTTGGCTGATAAATAAATGAGAGTTTAAGGCAGATTTCCAAGTTTAATTAAGGGGGTTTGATTTGCATCGGAAGCGTATTTAGAATGAAGTAAACTTTTCATATTTTAAAGTAAAACATTGTACTTGGTACATATCACCCATCCCGTTTTTGAATAACGTCCCGTTATTAGTATTTGCTTGCCTTCGGGTTTAAAATTTTTTGAAATGCGTCTACTATTTGTTTCATACAATTTTAGCTGATTTTACGTTATTATAAGTCTATTTGATCTTAAGCGATTAAAATTCTTTATATATTAATTTTCTTATTTTAATTCTGCTAATTTTCCTCTATCGTACTAATTTAGCTACTTACACCAAGTTTTTTTTTTTTTTTTTTTTTTTTTCTACATATAACACTGATAATTCCTATATTTCTAACAATATTTGGTATGCTTGATCTTATTCTACTACTGCTAAAAAAAATTTTTTTTTTTTTCAAGATTATGTTTAAATTATTTCTATATATGCTAGCTACGGAATAATATGAAAATAATACACATAATTATAACTAAATATGTAGTTATAAATTTATTAATAATTTATAACAATAACTGTTAGATTAACATTCTCACTGTTAGTAGAAATATCTTCACTGAGTTTTGTTGTGTAAACACCAATAATACAATATCGATATCGTTGAATTATCAAAGTTAATAAAATGTCATATAAGTTCACACCTATTTTACCACTATACGTGTCCTTTAGTGTACTCGCTTTTTTTTTTGCTGCCATTTATGGTCCTTTGCTAGTATTGTTGAAATAGAAAAGATCCTTCATATATAATTCATTAACAGATTAGTGTCTCATTTTATATGCGTTCATCTCAGACGAAATGATTAAATCTCTGATTGTAGGTGCGTAGAATTTCACCATTAGGGTTCGTTTTCACCTGTTGTTTTTAAATGTCTTGTAGGGTGCTCTGTTGTTAAAGTCTTGAGCACTGGGATTACGTTGATGATAGAAATGTTTATTATTTGAAGACAACAGGATATGGCGTATTGTCTTTGGGTTATCTTCAATTATGTAGAGAATGTATTTGTTGGTAAAACTGTTTCTTCATGCACTTAAATATTATAGTTCATAAAATTGTTCATGCATGGCTAGTTTCCATTAGCTTATATAGTGATTTCTTGGTAAATCGTGAGGGAATGACGTTTAAACTTGGAGCGCGTTGACATCAAACTTTAGTAACTCCTTTAACATACTGTCTCTGATTCGTTGTAGGAGTACATTGCCATTCAGGGGTTGTCACTAGAATTATTTTGACTTCTATGATTCGGTTTTCAAGTTCATATTTCAAAAATTATCCCATAACGTTTACGGTAATGTTTCTATTGTCTTTGTAACTTCGTAATGGAGAAATATTCGAAGATGACTTGAAGTGTAAATCATCGATGTGTAAAGCTTTTCTTATTTTGATTCTTTAACACACTCAACGTGGTAAAGTGGGATCATCAATTTTATTATTAAAGATAATATATTCATTCATGTCTTATGTTTGATAGTGGAATTCTCAGGTTTTTTTTTGTGTTTATAAGGTACTGGATACTTGAGACTTGTTACCTGATATA
>NC_142796.1:29121856-29156982 GCF_049724085.1 Artemia sp. Qi Xiang Cuo
CCCTATTTATGCTGAAGCATTTCTAGTCGTATTTTTACCAGGATATTGAATAAGTACCATTTTTCACCCCATACACAAAACTCAATTCCTCCTAGTATTTTTTAAACTAAATACTTGCCTCCATTCCCCTTCCCCAGAAATTCCAGAAAGACGGAGAATCTATCCATTCTCTCTTGAATTTTCTTTAATTTTGCATAAAGGTTTTTGTAAAGTCGACATTGGCTTGAGAGGCTCCTTGTTGGTCCATCGAACTTTTATTGGAGCTGGCATATCTGACGATTGATAGTTTAGCAGCTTGCATCGATTTGATATCACCACATCTTGGTCTCTTTTCGGAGGGAGGGTAATTGCATGAATTCACCTCAACATCCTTAAAAAAGAAGAAAAGTGTAGTAATGAAATAATAATAAGCCCTCTTTTACAGATAAATTGCTCTCTAAAGTTTATTCTGGTGTTTGTAGCACTCTATGTCTTAGCACTTTAGAAATATTTAAAAAGAAAAGCTTTCAAAGTAAAGTTTTTGAAATTGTTTTGTTTGGGGGGAAGAGGGAGTTTGCAACCATCTCCCCATAATATAATCTTAGATAAAAAGTCAATTCCGATGTTTATACTTCTCTATTCACCAGCAGTTTAAAAGTATCTTAAAAGAAAAGCCTTCGAATAACAGGGTTTAAAAATTTTGTGCTGGTAGAGCAGTAGGGTTTCGAAAACACTTCCCGATAAGAGAGTTCTATAGAAAAAGTCAATTATGTTTTTTGTAGTGATTTAAACATTACCGCTCTCTAAGTATTATAAAAGAAACGCTTTTGAATTAAATATCGGTAAATTAATAGTTTGGAAGGACGGGGAATTTCAGAAAAATCTCACCATAATATAATTTGACCTAAAAAGTCAATTACGATGTTTATAGTGCTATAACTATTAGCACTTTAGAAATATTTAAAAAGAAAAGCTTTTAAAGTAAAATTTTGGAAAATTTTGAGTTTTGAGAGAAGGGGGATTTCAAAAAAATCTACCCATAATATAATTTGACCTTAAAAGTCAATTCTGATATTTCTAGCACTCTGTATCTATTAGCACTTTAGAAATAATTAAAAAGGCTTAGATAAAAACACACAGAATGTGGCATCGCTCCATCTTGTCCCCCTATCAATTCTGAATTTTGGCTAGAATTAGACAAAGCCCGTTTTAATCACCAAGCTTTTGTTTTCAGATACGACACGCTGAAGTTTGGTTCCAAAAAAGGACTCTTTTCTGTAATTATAAACACATATGGTTTTAATCTCTGTGATAGCAAGAGCGTGTGAAATTTGAGTCCCAAAACTGTCACTCTCTTTGTAACACCGAAGCTTTTCATTCAAACCGGAAAAAGACAGCACATTTTAAACGCACGATTGGAAAAAGGATATTTCTGAATGAAAAAGAACTTTTTTTCAAAACAATTAAAACTTGTAAACATAGCTGTGAAGGAGATATTTTATTTACATAATAGAAAAAAGCATACTTAGCGTTTTCTATCGAACATACTCATTGTATTTAAAGATTTTGCATTGTTGGAGGGGAGGGGGGCTAAGTCTCCCTGAAATTTGAATTTACTAGTAAAACAATTTTTTTTTTTTGGAAATAAAGAATGTAAGTGTACTCACATTGAAAATAGAAATATCCATTGCTTTCAAAGTTAATAATATGCAGTGTCCTATGCTTGATGTGTTAAAACATAATGAAAATTAAATTCCAATACATGACCATTTTATACGGGGTTTCAAGGTTGAATAAAAACGGATGTTGAGTTACATAATTTCTTGCGTGCTCCCAAAATATGTTCGACTACTTTATATCATACCAGTTTTGTTTTTTTAAGAATGTACACGTGAATTCATGACGTATATTCATTGTACAATTGACAACAAAAACAGAAAAAAAACCTGTTTGCTTTAAATTATATTATTACGACCAAACTCTCAAAACATGCTTGACTACATTATACATTGCCAAGTTTAAAAAACCTCGACTTTAGTGTGCCAACTTTAAAAAAAAACGCGTGAGTGTAGTGTCTCAGGCATGGCTTTTCCTTGTGCAATTCATGTGTATATTTTCATGTAGGTTTTCAATCTATTACACTTTTGACCATATTCTTGTAGGTTTTCCTGTAGGTTCCGTGGTGCCTATTAGCACACTACTTGTAATCCGGAAAAGATAACAACTAATTTTTATCTCGCCATGTGCTAGCTGATACGATTACAGACAGCTAGGTGAATAACAACCATAACCACGTCTACCCTAATGTAAACACAGCTTATTTATGAATCTCTCATCATGTGCCCCTTTTCACTATTGCTCTCTTTCTCTCTCTCTCTCTCTCTTTGTTCTCCGTACATACTGATACCGATTAAAATATTCATTACGTGCAGTAATATCTGGCTACTCTAAACGTAGAATAAATTGATATTTTTCAAGACATTTTCAAGAATATATTTAACACATATAAAATATGACTAATTTAAAGTCTGACATTATCTCTCTGAATTATCTCGGAAAAATGTGTATGTTGTTGACTGGTTTCGGATTTTTTTTTCTCGAAGGGAGTAAGATTCGAAAAAAAATAATTGAATTATAGAATGTTAAGCGATCAATCAATAATATTAACTTAAAAAGCAACCACTCTTATTTACAAGTCATTTTTTACCTGCATTTTTTTTCGTCTTCATTGATGTTTCCCTGTGTTTTTCACATGACACGTAAGATATTTGTCCGACTCGTATACACTACGGTATACACATGGGATGTGGGGATAGCAACGTCTCCAAAAGGGGTTTTAGTCCACTTAGGTTTTATCTCGCAAAAAGCATAAACGTCTGCTTTTTCTGTCGAGAATGTATATTTTACTGCATGGAAATTATTTTTTTCTATAAGGAAATTAAAGGCTCTTCGATCACATTAATTTCCTATGGCATTCTAGTTTATATGTAGTTTTGAGAAAGGACAAGAGCACTGCTTTTAGGTGTGGTTCTTTCTTTTTGTTTAATTAAATTAAAAAAAAGTTATTTCAACTAAAATTAAGGAGCAGTCTTAAAACTTAAAACGGAAAGAAATTATAATGGATATGAGAGGAGAGGGGGCATCCCCTCCTCGATACCGCGCTCTTCATGGTTAAGTTGTTCAGTACTTAAAAACAAACTTCTTATTGTTCTATTTAAACGACATATGTGTTTCAAGAGTCGTTCTTAAAGAATTCGGGACTAAAAGTTAAACTTTAGCGTAAAGATTGAGGTATTTAGGAGAGTACCTCATATATGTAATTATTTCTATTCGACTCACCCCCCCCCCTCCCCCGACCCAAAATGTATCTTTGACTAATAAAAACGTAACAAACATGAATATAAACAAATATTTGATGTGTTTTGTACCTATTTGTTATTTAGGGTTTTCAACAGTGATGATTCTAATGGTATATCTTTCGTTTTGCGATAATGTCCAAAATGGATTTCAGACTAACTATTGGCTGTTTTTTTCCTCTTAAGAGATCAAAATGGAATAACTGAATCAGATCCAAATCCTCACAATATTTTACTTTTATTGTTAAATACTTTTTATTTTAAAGAAATGGCTATGAAATAATTGGAAATTGAAAATTTTCGGATTCAATTTGCTTGCAAACTTCTAATTCTACTTCATTTTAATAATAACAAAAAGATAACAAAAAGAACTTTTAAATATTATTTTTGACAAAAAGTACCAAGTGCGTTCTTCTCGTTAATACTAAATCAATTTAAATTGTAATAATAGCCTAGAAAATATATTATGAATAATACATAAAGTTATTAGAATAAATAAAACAGAAAATAAACTAACGAATCAAGCAACACATTATAAATATACGAATGTAGATTGTAAACAACTAAAATGAACGATATAAAAATTGAAGAACCAGTAAACCTGAATCAAGCACGTGTGTAAAATAAGTGATAAGAGAGAACGAAGCACGGTAACTATAAATTATAGTTTCTCCTCCCCCTATCTAAGTACTGATTACAGTTTCTCCTCCCCCTATCTAAGTTTAACCAGTGTCATGCTCAGTGCTCTTATCATTGCAAATAAATGTGTAAACACAGAACACAGTTTATATAATTATCCAGTAAGCTTATCGCAGATCATTTCTGGTCTTCGTTCTCGGTGCGAACAAAAAGCTCCTCCCACTTCTTCGTGCAGTTATGGATCAGTGTGTTTGCGTCTATCAATGAGAAATGGTTACTAAGTGCATTATTCCTAATGGCGGGTTTCCACTGTTTCCGATTGTTTCGCGTCTGACTTGTCTACCCGTGAAAAGATTTGATGCCACCTATGTTTCTGCGTTCTTTGGAGCACTCGCACCCCGGTCTAGGTTTTTATAATGGGTGAGATAGAGAATGATCATACTGGATAATTATATAAACTGTGACACATAACGTCATGTAGGAAAGTATAATAAAAAGTTACTTAATTTCGGTGCCTGAGAGAACTCTCAATGTCAAAGTGATCATCACAGACGTACTAAAGCCGTACTATGGGAAAGTGAATTGTATCCTGTCTGTTCTGAGATTATTTCCTACGCAAAATCTGTCCGATTGGCATACAATAAATTTTGTAATTTTCTTTTTATTAGACTAAATTAAATAAGACAAAAACTCCGATCTGTATACAGCAAATACCTCAAGTTTTTGCTGCGTTACCCGCTCTATGAAGGACCTCCGTTCGTTTAAGATCTCAAAATAGGGTAGACTCCATTGGGATTGTGCACTCTGCTGTAAAAAATTACAGAAAAAAGGCTTTCTAAACATTGTTCGAGTTTTTGCCTCTGCATCTAATCTACGAGTGCGAATGAAAAAAATTATTGCTTAATTTTATTCTCTAGTGCTGAAACGTTTTTGTTTTTCCTTTTTGGGTTTGTATTACTCCGCTCTTCTTTTTCTTCTATGAGCGGGCAAAAATAAAACTTTTATTATTTCTGTTAAGTTTTTACGAGCCGGGCAAAATTTTGTGGGGTACAAACCCGTTGTACTATTTCTCAAGAGCTATTTCTCAGTCGTTTTGTGGGAAGGCTATGGACAAGTTTGTGCTGATGAAATACAAAGTTAAGTTGCACTCATTAAGAACGTCTGCTCTAGAAGGGAGAAGAAATGCTCTATTATTTGAAATTTTACCACGATAATTTAAAGTAGATGATGAACTACTTAAATTTCATTCCTTTCTGGTTCAAAACTAAGAAAGAGACATATGAAATGTTGAAGCACGTATTTTTAGGCCATCTTTAATTACTAAGTACAAAGAAGAACGAAAGAAAAACAGTTTTAGCAATCTAAATTTATTTTCAACCATAGTTACATTGAGTCATTACAGAGGGATCATTTCTTTAATTTTAGGGATTCCATAGGTCCTGGGCCAATAGCGAAATGGTAAATTTAACCCTAATAGCATGTAAGGCAAAATGGGTAGTTTTGAGAGAATTGTTTCAGCACATGACTACCCGAAAAACGTTTTAATATTCTTGCTCAAGGATTATTTGATTACTTAGAGTTGTGAAGAATAATGATAAAGTTAAACGAAATAATAAGATGTCAAGCAGAGTCTTGTAATTTAACATACAAAGAAAGGAAAAAATGAGCAGCATTGCGAGTAAGATTACAAGTAGTGCAGTATCTACACAGAACCTACAAACCTGGGGCATGAATATGTGTGCAGTTTCAACGGGACATGACTTGCCACGGACAGGTATCTAGTACTAAAGAAGAGAAATGACTTACAAAACAGGTTTGTAGAGTCAACACGCATTTTCTGGACCAATCAGAAAAAACAAATACAGAGGGTACTCCATATACGGTACCTCGATTATCATAGCTATAGCAATCAGATTCAATATAAGGAGTCAGTTTCATTATTAGTAAGAGAATATATTATATTAGTAAGAGAATTGAATTTAGAGAGAGAACAGTTTATTATTGAACTCTATTATTTGAAACGATATTAGCATAGAAAATGAGTGGTATGTTTCCACTATTGGAGCTTGATGGTGGAGCACATAGTAGCAATTATGCAAAAGCGAGAGTACCAAGCATAGCAGTGGAAATTACACGAAGATGTCGACTAAGCCTTGAATGGGACGATATGTACGCAAGAATGTGATATCACTGAGCAAATTTAAACTGGAGGAGCAATTTTACTTTGCAGCGAAAGAAAATATGGTGCATATTAATAGACTTCAAGCTGCTTTATATAACCTAGTGAAATATATCGAGGAAAATAAATTATATCAGTGATTATTATTGTTGTAATTATATTTAATAAAATTGTTTCTAGGTCGAAGATATTTTTTGTAGTAGGTTAGCGTATATGTTTAAGGTAGAAAAAGAATCTTGGTTAGTCTGAAGCTGGTTGTGAAAATGTTAGGACTCTAAAAACAACATGAATAAATTTGAGAAAGAGAGAAATATAGGGAATCTTGTGGTTATGGGAAAACGTTTGATTCTAGGGAATGCTTGTCGATATAATGAAAACTGATTCTCCATCATTAGACGATTGAATGAAGCTTTTACGTCATGGTCCAAAGGCATTTACACAATTTATTGGCATATTAATCACAACAAGACAAAATTATATTGTGGATTTTCTTTTAAACAAACTAGCTTAAAAATTTAAGACTATGATTTTATCACGAGAAAGATGTTGTTTAAAGACGATTTACTCCTCTCTCTCTCTCTCCAAACCAATTTGTTGATCGTAACTCAGTTTCTTTTGAAGGTGAGAGTGTCAACACGTAAAAAAAATGTTGTATGCATATCCACTATGCACAGTATACACGGGGCAGTTAGTCATCATGTGAGAATTGTACAATGATTGATGAGTATGATGAGAAGTGCAGATTATGCAACTCGTGTAAATTGCATAGAGGATATGCCGTACAAATTAAAGGTTGTAATTTCCTGTCTTGAAAAAATCTGTGACTCTCACCCTAGAGGACACCTATGCTATAATTGCCCTTATGATAAATGTAATCAGCGGGAAAACGCAAATCCAGGTATGATTGGGAAGAATCATAAACGTGATTTTAGTTTATTGCTAAGAGACTGGTATCGTCGTAGCTTATGATTGTTTCGGGAGGAGGAGCCAGGTCTACGATTCAACTGTTGGAATAACTAAAGAAATTGGTTTCTATGTCATCGTTGTGAAGACTCTGGCTTCTATGATTATAAGCCTACTGATTTTTATTTGGCTGTTACAGAATGTGATTCACCACTTGAGGTCACTGTTTGTGAAACTGCTTCAAATAAGCAAATTGAAACACACGAATTTTACAAAATGAATAAAATTAGTATTATTGTCTATACAAAGAGATATGATAATAGTGAAGTTACTTTACACAGTAGAAAATGTAGAAAATGTGACCCTGAAATTACACCAAATCAAGATCAGTATACAGTGAATCGAAATGATCTACCTGCATTAGTTGTTCTCGACAAATACCTATACGAAATAGAAGAAGAAATCTATAGAGTAGAAAAGTCGTTTTTATCATATATATATATATATATTATTTTTTATTAATAAACAATTTTACAAACATTTTTAGAGCATTTTATTTGTAATGCACTAAAATCAATATTAAACTTGCTTGAAAGTATATTTTCCACAAAGAAGATATTCAGTCGAGGAAAGTCAAGGCGAATCAGTATAACTGATTGATAAATAACGAATCGGTATAACTGCAAGAGCCAGGGGCAATATCACGTTTATTGGTGATCGTATGAGGGACAAGAAGTTTAATATTGTTACCATTGACTCTGAAATTTTCCACTGCCAATGCAACAGAGCTCATAACCTGTTGTTTTCGAACAAGAAGAATTGCTGAAGTGATAATGACATTTGTATCAGGTGCTGTAGCAAGTGTTTTTCTCAAATTGAATTTCTTTGGAGCTTATTGTAACTTTATGTCAATGTTAACATTGGGAGGCAACTATTGGGACCAATTGAATATCTCACGATTTAATTTTCCAACTGGATGATACTCCTGGGTCACTGCAGTAGTTACCTCAGCATCAGTATCACAACCTGATCTATATTCATAGCCTAGTGCCTGTCCTCGCCCCTCCTCATACGCCTTATGTGCCATCATCATAAATTGGTTGTAGCTTGCATAGTTGGATAAATTATTGCTAGTGCTCACCTATGTTCCATTAATGAATACATGAATTTGTTCGAAAAAATTGTTTAGGACACAGTTTTCATAAAACAGGCCATCGGTATCACTGGGAGTTGTATTGTCTTACTTTTTCTTCACCACAATATTTAAATTAATAAATGTCGATGATAAATCCATGAAATAATCATCATTGGAAAATATCTGAAAGTGTATATTTTCCGAGAGGGGTTGTTAAGGATGAAATTGTTCATAGTATCCATACTTGACACTGATATAAACATTTTCAGCATTGAATAGATTCAATGAGGAGCTGATTAATGGATGCGATTCCTTGTGGGGGAGATAGTTCATCTTAAGAGAAGAAATCCTTCTTTGATCTAACAATATTTTTCTTCTTCATTTTATTGCTCTTCTTCCTTTAGGCCTCAAAGTCGTTGTTGATGTCTTTCGCTTCCCATCTGGGTAGAGACTGATGAGTGAATGATGACCAAGCACCATTTTTAATCCCTTCCCATTTTGCTGAGATTTTAATTGCTCACCAACGACTCTTGCTGAAGATCTAATATTTTTTAACACTATCTTTGAATATTTTACCCGACCCCAGTCCTGTAGTGTTGAGGCAACAAAACTGGCGCAGCAGGTAAAAGATACTTTCTGGCAAGGGGTAGTGCAGAACGAAATAGCCTAGCAAACCAACTACCAAGACCATAGCCAGACATTGTAGTACGCCTCTTGTAGTAGTCCAATCCATGACCTATTTGACGAAGACTCGGAGCACCAACATAGCAGTCAATATCAGTACAGACGAATGGAATTCTTCTATTGTTCATCTTAGGCAGTGATGATTGGTTGAAAATGACATGTTATCATAGCCAAACCTTTTTATATTGCTAGAGAATCACCGAATTCAGTTCTTAGTGTTAACTGACAGAGTTCCTCATAGGAAGTGTTTACGGGCATATAGTGAAGATGCTTTATATTGTAATGATGAATATGATCTTGATTGGTTTTTCGTTCAAGAACTCGTAGAAGGGGGACATTGCTATTGCCAACTCTGGAAGTTTCGACAAATGAGGCCTAGAGAAATATACAAGTGTCCGAGGAGAAGGCTGGTGGATACTCAGCAAAAATAACATTAGTGTTTTCGGTACTCTTACCATTGATTATATTAAGTTTAAAGCCAAGAACATCTTTTAGACTGTCATTAAGAATAATATTTTCATAGGCAATGGGTGAACTAATGTAGATATACCCCTCTTCCTTTGAATAGTTTAAATGAAAGGCTCCTTTTTAACCAGCGGAAATTCTTTTATTGATAGAACGTCATAAATCATTCATACAACTGAGTTCCTCGTATGGTAATTCAACATATAGATAATCCAACCAATTGATCTTTTGAATTTTATGTTGTTCACTAGTGGATGGCGGCCAATCATAGGGTCTAATTTTTATATCATATATTTGATCCTTTCTCAGGATATCATAGGTATTTTTGAGAATACAGTCGACAAGAGCCACTTCATACACACCGTCATTTTTGATGGAGGGAGAAAGTTTCGTCCAAAAATCACTTGTTTTATTCGAATCATTGTAGAGAGTGTCAGAGACGTTTGACATGGATGTTCCATAAAAATCCTTGGGCATTTTTAAAGTCATCAACACCGATCCAAGAATCGAAATCAGAGTTTTATCCTAGCCAATGAACAAGTAACTGTTTCTTGCCCCTGCGAGTATGGCTCTTTAATATTTTTTTTAGTTTAATAGATTTCACAATTATTCTTAATGTTTGTGTAGTTTATAATCATAAAAGCCACGGAGAATCTCTTCATCTTTGGTATCTCGTAGACTATAAGTTATGGGTTTGGTGTCTAGGATTTTTGCCACTTTAAAAAATTCAGTGGACCACAAGTTATTGCCCTGTTCAAAAATATTAGTTGTTCTATTAATTCGAATAGTGCCACCGACACTGAATTTTTTTTCACAATCATTTCATAGGAATATTGTTTGAAAAAAGTATCAAATGTATTATGATAGGAATGATGGACTTCATTTGTGGTTGAGTTAGACAATTATCGATGGGGTCATTGATTATAAATCAAAATGATTTTACCTAAGTCATGAATAAAAGCAGCCGTAATTTTCAATGAACAGTGTCTTGAAGTTAACATTCGTATAGTTCTTATCAATTGTTCGGCCAATGCAGCCTTTACAGGACTGTGACTATGATAGAACATTGTATAATATTTCATTAGTACTTTTTCGACATGAGGATTAACAAATTCACTACACCCAATCCGTTTGAATTTTTTTATACGAATTTTGTTCGAGAATAATTTTTTTTACCTGAGCAACTTCGATAACTCTCTTTTTCTGCGATAGAATAGCCTATGTATAGCGACTATAGGCATTGATTGCAACTAGAATATATTTCTAGGGGTTAATTTTACGCCTTTGAATCTCATCTACAGTTAAGAGATCTGCTTGTATTATGTGCAGTGGGAAAGAAGGCTTTTTTCGATAATAGTTTTTCGATAATGATTAGCACGAAGCCTATGATTTCGATGTAGAGTGTAACTTGATTCATTTTGTAGATAGTCTTGTATACTTTTAGTGTGAACGCTAGTGACTTTGGAAAGAGTGGTGGGGGAACTTAATGTTCCCACCTCACCAATTTTTAAAAGCACATTTCAGAACTTCAACCATTTTGAGAGTAACTCCGTAGTGTAACGTCCACTACCCTTTTGTATACTAATGGGTGATGATGGTGACGTTGAGTTGATATCAATACGTCTTCGCTTTTGTCTACCTATCAGCGGTGTGCTTCTCATCGTCAAATCAATGTTTCTACTAGATGTACTAGTATTTTCAAAGATTGATGTAAAATCTTCTTTATCTTCTCCTTTTTTAATGTTGATGGTGAAGATGACAATGGACTATGTTAATTTAATTTTTTTAGAATTTGCCTTTTGCTAATATGACTTTTGGGGAAGTTTAATAACTCTTTATTATAACTCTTCCCTTGAACTATAATTCGTTTCCCATTGTTATCAACTTGAATATGATCTTGACCACTTTCCATGAGATATGTTATGAGTCGTTTACTTTGTTCACGATATGAGTGTGGTATTAGCTTGCCAATGATCGATACTAAAGAATTCAATTGTTCCTCCTCCCCCTCCTTTAATTGTGTTCCAGCAGCCAAAGAATCTTGAAGAGATGTTGCTTTTTTGTGATCAATGACACTCACATTGACTGATCTCTTACGATAGGGCTTATATTTGTCAACTCGACGAGGTGCATCTCTAAGTAAAAGTAGTTGTTTATCTTCGTCAATATTCTCATTGTTAATGACTATACTCAGATTGTCCTCAAAGTGTTCCACTGGTGAAATAGCGAGTTCTATTGAATTCAATTTATAGTTTTAAGTATCTAGAGATAACAGTTTACGAGTCCTGCAATTAATGGCCGTAAAAGTGTAAAAAAGCTATCACCCGCCTGAAGAAGACGTTTACTTTAAAAATGTTTTTTCCGTTCTTTTTACAGGCCTATGCATGTACGATGGAACGATGTTGCTCTGCCTGCTGCTTAACTACTTCTGGCAGTTGAACATTGCCCTCGGTTAAATTTAAACAAAGTTCAGATATTGGATTAATGAAATCATTGTCAATACCATGTTTAAGTATGGATTTCCTAAGTTGGGGTTTTGAAGTGTTTAAAATGAAAATAAATGTCCGTTTTCATGAAGTTGCTTCAGTGTCATGATGGCAACTAAACGCCTTTTTTACTGTTCACGGGAAGATATACTTTAATTTCTTTGTCAAAAATATCTTTGACTACACGTAAATCCTCGAGTGTGTTTTGATTAAGATTTATTAGTGAGCTAGACTTACGGACAACTCTGTAGATGATATAGTACGTACAGTTCAAAGCAAGTGTTTGCATACATTTGCTCTGATGAAAGAGATTGTGTAGAACTAGAGTAACGGAAATCTGTTCACGATGTAAGCGAACAGTAAACACTTGTAGCATTTCCTGGGACCATTGTTCAATAGATTCAGCTAAATCGTCAATAATCACCCAAGAGTTTGGTTCAATAATGTTGAAAACATCAAGCCCCTGTATGAATTGTATCTGCACCGGTGTACCAATAGCTTTTATTTTATCGTATGACTCTTGCCAAACACTGTAGCAATAGAATATTTTTTTCTGCTTTTCCATAAAAATTTTATCATAATTTTCAATTTTTTTAGTTAAGAGTGTCGTTTTGCCCGACATTGATCGACCACACAGAGACGGTCTGAATGTTGTTTTAAATTGATACATATTGCTGTTTGCGTCAACTATAAATGTTTTATGACTAAATAGTTTTCCTATTACTACTGCTCCATTCAAGAATAATAATAAGAAGAAGAACAAAACCAATAAAGATTCATATTTTCTTTTATTTTCAACATAAAAGTAGCACTTTACAAATAATAAAACAATTCGAAAAAAGCACTTTATATTTAATAAATACACTTAATTGAGATTTTTTTATTATTTATTTATAACAAAAACAAAAACAAAATATATTTGAAATAGGCACTAAGAAAAAACACTTTTTTATTAAACAATAAATACACTAAAAACAATATCACACTTGTTTTTATTTATTTACAAAAAATACAGCATTTTTAATTTGAAATAGGCACTAAGAAAAAAAATTATTGAACAATAAATACATTTAAAATAATATCACATTTGTTTTTATTTATTTTATTTACAAAAATACAATACATTTAATAAACATCATTTTTGATTCGAAATGGGGTACCCCCTAACCCCAGGGGCGGCCGCTCTGGCAGCTGAATTGTAAAGTGTGGGTGGCCCATTGCGGTGGGTCAGGCCGGACCAGGCCTGGAACATTAAATTATGAAGAAATAAGTCTCCTTTGTATTAGCCCACATGTTGAACATTTATAAGTTTTGATTTAAAAAAGAAAAAAATTCCCAAAACCACCCACCACCCAACTTGTATTATGATTGAATTTAAGTTAATTTATCAGACCGAGTTGTTTTCGGTACTCTATACATTCAACTCGATCTGAAATCATGTGGTGTCCGTGGGTAAGTACCTTCATACCATCATCAAGTAAATAAAATGTGTCTGATATGGCCGACCTGGCGTTTTCTCATCTCTGACTGTGTAGTTTTTAAACTGTATAGAGAGAATCGCCTTGACTTTCGCTCTTGGGACTAAACTACGTTCCACACAGTTTCTGCAAACACTCATATTGAAATTATTTTTTACAGAGTGTATAGGCACCCCTTTGCAAACCAGTTTGATATCCTTGTTGTGCGTTTCCACACAGCATACCTTTGGCCCAGGAAAATCACAACTGGATATCAGATCAATTTCCGTTTCAGATTTTAGTATTAACGATTGATTTGGGGCCTGGCGTTTCTTTAGCTCTGGATAGAGGGATTCATTCCAGTTGGTGTAGTCCATCCTAGAGCTAATGTATTCTCCATTTTCCAAATCATTCAACAAATTTTCAGTTTTAAGTTTTAACAGGAGTGAATCAGTGTCTCCATAATACACTTTTACATGTCGCTTAATCGGCCATTGTACTTTGCATACATTGTAATAAAATGACAAAATGATTTTTTTTTAATTTCCGTTATTGCACTCCTGCCTGCAATATTTTTATCTAAAATTATGTTTCTTTTCTTGTGATTTAGGAGCACCATACTATAGTCTATGAATGTGAAAGATGTGAAGTTTGGGTCGGCGATGATTCGAGTACAATCTTTGGGATTGGTTACAATGTCACAGCGACTTCTGTTTCTTACGCTTACTCACATTTTACCGAAGGATGACTTCAAAATGAGTTTATATATTTCTGTTTCAACCTTCTTTTTTCGCTTTTGAACGTTTACTGACAAAGGTGTCAATAAAACTTTTCATATAAGGCTTTTGATCAAATTGGAGGGCTCTATGAATCTTTGAGACTTTGAAACAATTGGACACCATCTATCGCAATAGCACATGATGAACAACGATATTCTCTTTGGAGTTATGGTCAGCAATAAGTTTTTCTTTGAAGGCAACCAGTGCATACTCCCATCCTCTACTAACGATAAATTGTGGGGACTCAGAGTTCTTACCCACTGTCTATTTATGCACGGGAAAACAAAGTCTTTTACCAAGTGATGGATTTCCATGGGCATTTCACCGTCAATTTCAAAAGCCATCCTTGCTTCTCATTCTCTTTAACGGTAGCAATGTTTGGGAAATTTAAAATACAAGGATCGTTAAGCAATTTGTAATTGCTAAACGGCAAACGGTAGTGAGACATCGCCGACGAATAAAGGGAATTGATATAAAAAAAACTGCATCTGACTTTTCATCGGTGTGCTGTTCGGTCGGATAAGTTTTCATGATACGATCCCCGTGAAAAACATACCATCCCCTCATTGATCTCTCTACAAATAAATGCTGATCCAGATCGTTGATCAGACCTATTTCTGCTTTGCTGATTTTAAGAATCAAGTCCATCAGCAGATGAGGAGTTGAAAAATAATGCCCTAAATCCAACCCAAATTCCCCATAGGTTTTATCCTTGTTTTTGCACACAATGTCCAGAATAGTCAATACATTATCAGCCATGTACAGTTTACAGTAATCCCATCCATTTTTACATCCTCCCTTTGCCCAAACCCTCTTGGCAAATTCATAGTCGCCAGCGGTACATTGACTGTCCGTAAGGGAATTGTAAAATGCTTCGATAGGCGGTAATGACACCTAATTTAGCCTCGATGTATAGTTGTAGTATTCATACGCGTATATGCCCTTATACGTTAATAAATCATACATTTCATCATTTGATAAGCGCTGTTTAAGGAGGGGGAAACTATCAAAACAGTCACTTTCTTGTACCTAAATCAATTGATTGAGAAATTTGGGAAAGAAACAGAAAGAGTCTAAAAAAGGATTGTATTAAGGCAGGTGTTAACCTTGTCTACTGTTTTCCACGGGGATTCTAGCAGCAAAAGCTTTTTTGATGGTTGGGGTATGATATTATAAGAAATTAATTAAAAAAAACTTTCCGAAAAATAAAGTTTTTCAAAGAAAAGAAAAGAAAAGTTTTAGGCTTCTGCAGTGAGGCGATACCCAAACTCTTGTTTGTAGTTATTTTTATTCGATTCAAACTTGATTTGCATATTCAATATAAGTTTCACTTGTTTTAAGATTTATTTATTCATTTACATTAATATATATTGTATGTTTGTTCCCATTGATTGTTTATTTAATTTCTGTTCGTTTTAAGTTTCATTTATATATAGCAAACTATTTTTGTTTCGTTTTAAGCTTGATTTTCATATTCAATAAGCATTACTCACTTTAAGATCTATTTATTCATTTACATCATTACTTGTCGTATATTTTTTGCTATGATTGTTTATTTAATTTCTGTTCGTTTTGGGTTTCATTTATTCTTTAATAGTAATTTCTGGTCGTTTTGAGTTTGAATTTTAACAAGTATTTGTATCTCCTGAGCTTAGGTTTAAAATGGACTTTAGTTTTATTTGAAAAACTTATTTTTTGGAAAAATTTTTTAATTAATTTTAGATCGTTTTTGATTTTAAAAAGTTTCAAGTTCTTATGAAATTAGGGGGGGGGGTGTGTTGCTTACTGTCCGAGTATTCTTGACTTTAAAAAAAAGCAGATCTAGAACTTTCAATTGAAATCGAATGAGGCTTTTTTTAAAGTCTATACGATTACCACTTTGATAAAAACCTTATGTATCAACAATAGACAGCTTGCATAACTTGTGGACAGCGTTAGACAACAATGAATGGATTGAAAAAATTATGGATTAATTAACGCAATCTTGCGTTAACTAGGTAAATTACATTACTTTAGAATACATTAGGGGGGCCTTACCCCTCCCCTGGATCCACCACTGGCTTACGCTCTCTGTTTCTTTCCTTGTTATGAAGGAGAGCAGATGCCTAATAGGTGTGTGTAAATACCAAAACATTCTAACTCTCATTGGGCCTTCAGGTATAAACAGAATTAGATCAAAGGAATGGGTAGGAAAAAAGTGCGGGGGGCTTATTTGCCCTTCGATTAGTGTTGACTCTTAAGAGCTGTTTGCACCGGTTATCTTTATGTTTGTAAGATATTAAATTTTAATTTCTGTTCGTTCGGGGTTTTTATTTATTGTTTAATAGTATTTTCTGGTCTTTTTGAGTTTTAACTATAAATTGGAATTAATTTCTGCTGGTCTCGAGTTCAATATGGCTCTTTACTCTTCTTAGAAAACGTATTTTTATATAATGTATTTTTTAAATTAATTATAATAAAACATTGAAGCCTTATGGCCTTTGCTATAGACAGCTTAATTACATGTCTCTGCAAAATCAAACCTGATTTTTTTCACGCATCATTGAATGGATCGAAATAATAGCTTCTAAAAACAGTAGCTCGATTATTTCATTTGTTGATGCAGAAAGAATAGGATCGTTTTGATTATACCATTTTTCGGATTTTTTGTGCCACAATAATTTAGCATTTATCGCAAAGTATGTATTTTAACCTTATTTTAAGTATGGCTGTATTTTTAAGTATTTTCTAATAGATTTACTATGTGTTCTTTCCATACAAAACTTTACCTTATTAAAGTCTTGGGAGTGGGGGCAGCGTAGATGGCATAAAGAAGAAAACTTTAGCGAAAACAGTAGAAGAAGAGGAGGGCTATGTTGGAGACTCATCAAATACGGGGCGGAACTTCACTTATCTCCTCCGTTCCCAATTTAGGAGATAAGAGAGACTCTTTGGGCTGTAGAATGTTGGACCGTTTGAGTTTTGGAAGACGTTAAAATACTCAAAAATACTTTATATATTTAGTTATTGCAGGATTACTTTCATAGATTGTGGAATGGTGAGCCCCCTGGCCCATGATTTGGGTGAGCCTCAACTCATAATATGCAATTTTGATTAATTGGTCCGTGCTATGTGCATATATAATTCTATATATGGTATTTTGAGTTATACTTTTATTGCATTGCGTTCATTTTTAGGCCTTGAGATAAAAACTGAAACCTTAGCGTAAACAGTGGTGGGGGGAAGTCTCCCCCCGCACATGCATAATTGAGCGGCCACAGAGAAAGTAATACAAATGAAAATAATCAGTCTTTTGAAAATGTCTTTTTTCAAAAGGCACGAAAATAATCGTCTAAAGGAACCTGAAGTACTATCTCTGACATTTCCATTGATTCTTTATTCCTGTTACTTTCAGATGTGAAATTTAGAATATTATCGAATGGGCTTAGTCGTCCCCTCCCTGAATAACTCACATTTGGAAAACTCACCCCCTGGGAAATTTCTCCTCCCTCCAAGAACATTTTATTTTCCTGCTGATAATTCCCCCGGGTTAAATTACACCCAGCAGAAATTTCCCAGCCGTGGACTATGCTCCCCCAATTATATTCCCCTCAGATAATTTCGGATATTCATAAAAATGGAGGCTGAAATTTCTACTCAACTTTTTAGGTCAGAAGCAATGCTATATTGTTACCTAAGTAAAGAGCTATAAGGGTTCAATGAAATAATACTTATTTATTTTTCCAGGGGTATTTTATGTGGTCGCATAAACTTTGGAACAGGGTTCATTGAATTACAAATTAAAGGTTATAGTGCCCTTACACCAGGGGCGGATCCAGGGTTTTTTTTAGAGGGGGGCGCAAAATAGGTTGATCCGATAAACTTGCGTTAGGAGCAAGTTTAATTAACGCAATCTTGCGTTAATTAAGTAAATTATATTACGTTAGACTACGTTAGGGGGGGGGGGGCTAGTTGCCCTCCAATCTCCTTCGACTCTTAAAAAGTGAACAAGAACTTTCAATTTCCAATAAAAGAGCCCTCTCTAAAGTTTATACGAGCATCCCTTCCATAAGAAATAATATGAAGTATTCGGAGAATCCTTAAATTACAACCCTTGCCCTGAGGGCTGTGGGGGAGTTGTCATCCTCAAAGATTTATTTTCCAGAACTTAAAACTACATTTAATAAAATGGTTGTCTCAAAATTTGGATTGGATGTGTTTGGGGAAAAAGTGGATTAGTTGCCCTCAAATTACTTTCGACTATTAAAAAGGGCACTGGCCCATTGAATTTTCAATCGAATGAGCCTTTTTTGAAGTTTCTACGACACCGGCTTCTATAAAAACCTTATATGCCCCCAGGGTATAACTTAAAACCCTTGCCTTGAGGGTTGTGGGGGAGTGTCCTCCTCAAAAACATATTTTCTATCTGAAAATCAACTAAGCTGAACAAAATAATTTTGTTAAAATTTTGATTGAATGTGTTTGGGGGAATGATGGGCGTGAGGGAGGTTTAGTTGCCTTCCAATCACTTTCGACTATTAAAAAGGGCACTAGCCCTTTGAATTTCTAATCGAATGAGCCTTTTTTTAAGTTTATACGACAATGCCTTCTGTAAAAAACCTTATATGCCCCCAGGGCATAACTTAAAACCCTTGCCCTGAGGTTTGTGGGGGATTGTCCTCCTCAAAAACTTATTTTCTATTTGGAAATTAGCTATGCTGAACAAAATGGCTAGCTCAAAATTTTGATTGAATGTGTTTTGGGAAATGAGGAGGGTGGGGGGGGGGCTAGTTGCCCTCCAATCACTTTCGACTATTAAAAAGGGCACTATCCCTTTGAATTTCCAATCGAATGAGCCTTTTTTGAAGTTTCTAAGAAAACAACTCCTTCTATAAAACCTTATATGCCCCCAGGGCATAACTTAAAACCCTTACCCTGAGGGTTGTGGGTGAGTGTCCTCCTCAAAAACATATTTTCTATCCGGATATAAACTGCGCTGAACAAAATGGCTATCTCAAAATTTTGATTGAATATGTTTGGGGAAATGATGGGCGTGGGAGGGGGGGGGGTAGTTGCCCTCCAATCACTTTCGACTATTAAAAAGGACACTAGCTCTTTGAATTTCCAATCGAATGAGCCTGTTTTGAAGTTTCTACAACAACACCTTCTATAAAAACCTTATATGTTCCCAGGGCATATCTTAAAACTCTTGCCCTAGGGGTTGGGGGGAGTGTCATCCTCAAAAATATATTTTCTATTTGAAAATCAACTACGCTGAACAAAATGGCTATCTCAAAATTTTAATTAGATGTGTTTGGGGAAATTTTGGGCGTGGGGAGGGAGGGGTAGTTGCCCTCCAATCATTTTTTACTATTGAAAAGGGCACTAGAAATCTCGATTTCCAATCGAATGAGCCCCCTTTGAAGTTTCTAAGACGACCCCTTCTGTATGAAGTGCCTCTGGGAAAAAAAAATAATAAAACATTGAAGCCGTATGGTCTTTACTTTACGCTAAAGTTTTTTATTGTTTTAAAAAATAAAGTTGTGAGACAGAGTCAAACTTTATCGTAAAAAGCGAGGCGCTGAGGAGGGGATAGCCCCTTTCATATACGGAATAACTTCTGTTCATTTTAAGTTTTAATGTCGCTCTTTATTTTCAGTTAAAAAACTTGTTTTTCTTATTTAATTTCTGAATGTTTTTAATTAATGCAGCTTTGATTTTGTCTCAGCGTACATGAATAATTAAAACGAAATTCGTATACTAATTTTACTTTTTTTGGCTAAATGGCTTTCTCGAAATTTTGTTCTGACGTAACTTACGAATTAACTTACGTAACGAATTTCTATATTTGTACGTTTTTATTACGTATATTAGAGAGTTTGCCCCCTAGTCCATACCTCGCTATTTACACAAAAGTTTAAATTTTGTTCGAATCTCAAACCCCGGAATCACAAAGGTCGGTTAATAAGAATAGATAGCTCTTTTTAAAGTAATAAATAAACTTTAGAGTAAAGAGCGAGGTATTGACTAAGGGGCAAACTGCCTCATATAAGTAATAATTTTTGTCCGTTTTAAGTTTTAATGTTGCTCCTTGCTTTCTGTTAAAAAAATTGTTATTTTATTTTATTTCTAATCGTTTTTTAAATAATGCTTGGAATTCCGATGCCTCCTACATAGAAATGTCCCTTTCTCCAAGGAAACATCCTCCAAGGAAAAATCCTTCCCCGTAATCCCTACTTCGACCCCTCCCCCCCCCACCAGAAAAAAATCCTCTTGAAAACGCCTGTATACTTCCCAATAACCAATACTATATGTAAACAATGGGCAAACTTTATAAATTGCAGCCCTTCCCCCAGGAACTGTGGGGGATTAAGTAATCCTCATGGGTATATTAATTAGATTTTCGACTATGCTGAATAAAATGGCTATCTCAAAATTTTGATTGGGTGACCTCAAGACAAAAATGAGCGTGGGGGGCAAGTTGCTCTCCAATTTTTTTATTTACATGAAAAGGACACTAGAACTCTTAATTTACCTTTCGAATGAGCCCTCTCACGATATTTTAGGACCACTGGACTACAAAAAAAACAAAAAAAACAAACAAATAAAAACGCATCCGGGATCCTTCTTCTGGCAAGAAATACAAAATTCTATATTTGGCAGATAGGAACTTGAAACCTCTATAATAGGGTTCTCTAATACACTGAATCTCATGGTATGATTTTCATTAAAGTTCTATGACTTTTAGGGGTTGTTTCCCCGAATTTTCGAGAATAAGGAAATTTTCCCAGGCACTTAACTTTCGATGGGAAGATTAAACTTGATGAAACTTGTATATTTAAAATCAGCATAAAATATGATTCTTTTGATGTATTTATTGGAATCAAAATTCCATTTTTTAGAGTTTCGGTTACTATTGAGCCGGGTTGTTCCTTACTTGCAGTTCGTTACAATAAACTATTTGATTTCGTAGTAATTTGTGAGATTTCGCAGATTATTTTGTAGCAATAATAGAAGTTTAACAGCAGCAAAAGTTTGGAAGAATAGGAAGATAAGTCTGCAAACCAAGATTAGAATATTAGAAGCTACAATGATGACAGTAGTCAAATATGGTTCTGAAGCATGGGCGCTACGAAAAGCATAGATAGATAGATAGATCGTGTATTTCAAAAGGCCAAGAGCCATATACACAAAAATTTATGAAAAATAAAGAAATCACAACAGAACAAATTACGAAACACACATTAACATGATGCATAGCAAAAATACCTTATGGTAAATTATCGAGAAAATAAGTTCAATTCCATATAATTAATAATAATTAATTGTAAAAACTTTTCATTCTTTCTAATCCCTTCTCTATGTACGCACCAATACGAAATATTGTGGTTCGATTGCTGCTTTGTAATATTTTAGGAATTAGCAAAACATTCCCATGTAAGTAAATTCCCTTTAAATCAGACAGCACCGGTCATATTTGGTGAAAATGATCAAAATTTTTGTTTTCATCCCTAAAAAGAAGACACACAGACCGACCATCAGGATGTACTATCCCCCTGTCGAACACCATTCGCCTGCTCTGGATTGGAAGGCAATTCGCCCTAAGCTGAATCTATCTACATAAAATCATAGCCGGCAAATTAAATTTAAAATAAATTTTCTCTCCAAATCTAGGTTTAACCTTATTACAATGATTCAATTTAGTAAAGTTTAATACCAGCCATTAACAATACTAAAATTATTGACCCTATGAGATAAATCGTGCCTGGGTTACTCAATTTCTCGGTAGATCACAGGAGCCAAGGCCATCATTCCATAAGTAAGGCATTCCCAATTTTTCTAATAATGACCTAAGTTGGGACGGCCACGACGTTTTCGAGCTATAACTCAACATCTGATAATAAGCTGTTCTTACTAGTCTATCTTCATTGTCCCTAATGATGTTCCACCAGCCTTTAAACAGCCCGTCAGGCCTACGTAACTATAAACAATACAGGTCCAATTCACCTTTCAGGATCTGCGAATTTGTTGTATGACACAACCCAAACAGTCTTTTGTGATGCTGGATCTGCAGAGACTCTAGTTGTAGTGCTACTTCTCCGCCCCTAATCTCTGCTCCATATTCTATTGCTGGTAAAATTTTTGTATTAAATATTCTTTTATTAATTTTTAGGTTTTTAATTCCCATTACCGTCGGATTTCTAAAAATTGCAGACATGGCCACTTTACCTCAATTAATTAGTTCATCAACATGACTCTTTAAACTTCCATTATCCGATAAAACAAATCCTAAATATTTTATTCTTTTACTTACTTTCAGTTCCTTATTATTAAATTTAAATCTATAATTATCTTCGCCACTTGTTTTCCTCTTTTTAAAAATAATAACTTCACTCTTTTCAACATTCAGCCTTAATTTTTTCATCTGCAAATATTCTTCAATTAAGGGCTGGTCAGAGATTGATGACTCCTGGAACTGATTTCCAAATCAGCGCCAATATTAAAGGAACTTGGCGTCGATGTGGGACTGACAGTTTTTCAACAGAGTTACAACATCAGTGCTGATTTTAATCACAATTATCACCAAAAAATATGGAAACAAATAAATAGTCAGCCAGAGATATCTGTGGTGAAAGACCCGACTACTGAGCTTGAGAATTAAACTGAGAACTAAGCTAAGATTAATCAAGTAACTATAAATAGACTCCAGTTGACTATTTGTGTCCATGATTTTTTGTTTTGAAAATTTTGCGCAATAAATTTTTCTTCCAACCAAATTTTTCTTACCGCTTTCGTTTTTCCACTGATGCTAAAATCAGTTCCCGAAATCAGCTACGTGTGCCTAGCTTTTAAGACTCAAAAGCGTCTGCAGATCTTGCGGTGTACTAGCCATCAAAGCAATATAATCTGCAAATAATAGTAGTGATAGTTTATGGGTCCCTATGGGTCCCATATGAAGATTTGCTAGATGTTTTCCAGAGAAATTGCTTAAGGATTGTTCTGGGCACCCGGCTAACTTGCCGAATTTCAAACAATAGGCTTTACGAAAAATGTGGTTCAATACCGCTCTCTAGGGCTACAATGAAAGAAAGGTTGACGTGGCTAGGCCAAGTTGTGCGGAAGAAGGATGACAGATTGCCGAAGAATTTTCTTTTCGGCCAACTGTTAGGGCAAAACAGAGAGCAGGTCGTCCTCCTCTGGGTTTTGGAGGACAACATAAGGAAATATTTATAGGAAACGGGAACTTCATGGGAGGGTGTAAAAGAGGAAGGCTTCGAATAGATTGGGATGCAGAAGGAGCATGTGTAGCTCTCTTTGTCTCAGGCGGCTTGGTGCTGCGGTCACTTGTTAGTAGTAGTTGTAGTAGTAGTAGTAGTAAATAAACTGATAAATCTTCTACGATTCAAGGGTAGTTGTGATTTCTCCACCTCATGCCAGCGATTTTCAATGTATTTTTGTACGTTTTATTCCTCTGCAAATTAAATGCGTAGTTCGGAATGTTCACAAATAGTGCCATGAAGGAATTAAAGGCAATATTGAGAATTTCAAGCAAATATTTTTTTTATGGTTTGTATATGATTTGACTCCAGATATGGTAAGGTCCAGATGTGAAATTTGAAGTGACAATGAGAATTTCGCAATAAGGTGCAAATTCGCTACCATCTTTATAAATGTTTGTTGCAGAAACTGCAATGGACCAAATGGAGGGGGAGGTTTCTCTCTATATTCTTTTACATACCCTTATTAGGTATTTTCGTTCAAAAATTTGAAAAACAAACAGAATAGCCCTCCCTTCTGGATTTGAAAAATAATTTGCCCTCCCCCCTCCCTACCCCTACGTTTTCGGGAGTTGGTGCCACTGAGAAACGGCAAATTTGTTCTTGTAATTTAAGTGATTTTTTTTGTTTGTTTCTTCGTATTTGGATTGCGGAATACAAAATTCTTTTCTCTGTTAAAATCATGTCAGAACTCAGAATTAAAAGATCAGAAACCAAAAATGAGAGGTAAAAATGTTGCACGGTTTGCATTCTAATTTTTATAGGTTTTAGTGAGTCGACGGGAGACAAACACAAATGTTTGAATATAAACATTTTGTGTTTATATACAAATTTGTTTTACCGGAATAACTTTTTTGCAAAATAAATTTTTTAGAAAGAAATTTTTAGACCAGCATTCTTTACCATTTTACAATCTAAAAAGAAAAAAAAAATTATGGAACTCGGGGATTTAGTTAAATTTTCCTTACGACGCGCGGGATCATTCCTGAGCATGTATAATTAGCAAGCGCAGCTCTTTCCTCAGCGCTATCGTAAGGTGACTTGTAATCGTGATTCTTCTAAAATATTATTGTTTCTTTATTTTCGACTAAAGAATTTTAGTTGACGTAGTCACTTTTTGGCATATTCTAAAGCAGTTTTGAGGACTTGTTTACATCAATGGAAATCCATTCATTTACATCAGTGGAAATTTGAAATCCATGGAGCATATTCCAGAATATGTTGAATTGCTAAAATTGGCAACACGAAATGCAGCACTAATAAAAATATAATCCTATACCCATTTTGATAATCCCGGGCACTGTAGAGAGACATAGAAACTACGACCATTTTCTATCTCAACCATTAGACAAAGCCGGACGTTTTACCAAAATACTAGATTTTGCTTAAATATTCGTCACAAAGGGGAAAAAACTGTCGTATTATCCCGTCGTTATAAAAAAAACTAGCTCGTAAAACCACCATCTATTGACGATTCTACCAGGCAAAATTAGTGAAAATTTTGACCAGCTCGTCACTCAGTATATGGCAATTTAGTTATAACACCCACCTTTCATTTGTGCGTTATACCCACTATTTTATATGCTGCTAGTTTGGTTAATGCAAATGAAATAAAATAGGATGAATGTATAATACTATAGAAACAAATTTGGGCTATATATTTGCACAATATGGGGTAGGGGCAAAGCATAGTATATACTAAATACGTTTAAGCTAGCATATATTAAACCTAGAAGGCCCCCCCCCAAAAAAAAAACAAACTTGAAACAACACTTTAAATATCGCATATGCAATTAAAACCACGCTATACACCTACAGCAGTGTGTTGAATCATACCTTAAAAAGGGGTTTCTTCAACGCGTCTTGAGTTTGAGATTATAAAAGAGTGGGTAAAACGCACTTGTACCCACCTACACCACACAAGTATAAAAAAAACTTTGATATTTTCAAATTATAACTGAGTTTTCAATGAAGACATATTTTCTTAAGACTCTTGATAGCAATATAGGTTCTGTCATACAGAAAAAAAAAACTTAGTCAGAATACTAGGATCTAGGAATTACAATAATCAACCTAAAATAACTTATAGTGCGTTAGAGCACCCCTTATTCGAATAACCACAACTCCCCCGAGGTAATCTGGAAGAGATAACAACTAATTTTTATCTCGCCACGTGCTAGCTGATACGATTACAGACAGCTAGGTGAATAACAACCATAACCACGTCTACTCTAATGTAAACACAGCTTATTTATGAATCCCTCATCATGTGCCCCTTTTCACTATTGCTCTCTCTCTCTCTCTCTCTCTCTCTCTCTCTCTCTCTCTCTCTCTCTCTCTCTCTCTCTCTCTCTCTCTCTCTCTCTCTCTCTCTTTGTTCTCCGTACATACTGATACCGATTAAACAATTCATTACGTGCAGTAATATCTGGCTACTCTAAACGTAGAATAAGTTGATATTTTTCAAGACATTTTCAAGAATATATTTAACACATATAAAATATGACTAATTTAAAGTTTGACATTATCTCTCTGAATTATCTCGGAAAAATGTGTATGTTGTTGACTGGTTTCGGATTTTTTTTTCTCGAAGGGAGTAAGATTCGAAAAAAAATAATTGAATTATAGAATGTTAAGCGATCAATCAATAATATTAACTTAAAAAGCAACCACTCTTATTTACAAGTCATTTCTTACCTGCATTTTTTTCTTTTTTAATTTTTTTGTCTTCATTGATGCTTCCTTGTGTTTTTCACATGACACGTAAGATATTTGTCCGACTCGTATACACTACGGTATACTCAAGGGATGTAGGGATCGCAACGTCTCCAAAAGGGGTTTTAGTCCACTTAGGTTTTATCTCGCAAAAAGCATAAACGTCTGCTTTTTCTGTCGAGAGTATATATTTTATTGCATGGAAATTATTTTTTTCTATAAGGAAATTAAAGACTCTTCGATCTCATTAATTTCCTTGGCATTCTAGTTTTTATGTAGTTTTGAGAAAGGACAGGAACACTGCTTTTAGGTGTGGTTCTTTCTTTTTGTTTAATTAAATTAAAAAAAAAATTTATTTCAACTAAAATTAAGGAGCAGCCTTAAAACTTAAAACGGAAAGAAATTATAATGGATATGAGAGGAGAGGGGGCATCCCCTCCTCAATACCGCGCTCTTCATGGTTAAGTTGTTCAGTACATAAAAAAAAAAACTTCTTATTGTTCTATTTAAACGAAACATGTGTTTCAAGAGTCGTTCTTAAAGAATTTGGGACTAAAAGTTAAACTTTAGCGTAAAGATTAAGGTATTGAGGAGAGGGCAACCCCCCTCATATATGTAATTATCTCTATTCGACTCACCCCCCCCTCCCCCGACCCAAAATGTATCTTTGACTCATAAAAACGTAACAACCATGAATATAAACAAATATTTGATGCGTTTTGTACCTATTTGTTATTTAGGGTTTTCAACAGTGATGATTCTAATGGTATATCTTTCGTTTTGCGATAATGTCCAAAATGGATTTCAGACTAACTATTGGCTGTTTTTAGTCCTCTTAAGAGATCAAAATGGAATAACTGAATCAGATCCAAATCATCACAATATTTTACTTTTATTGTTAAATACTTTTTATTTTAAAGAAAGGGCTATGAAATAATTGGAAATTGAAAATTTTCGCACGTAACCCCGTCTAAATTTTTTTTTCATAATTTCCTTAACTAAATTTCTGTATTGTGTATTCAAGAGGTGAATCCAAGAAAAAGTTTGTTACTTACATTCCTGTCGACTTTTGGAGGGTGTTTCCCTATTTTTCGATAATCATGCAATTTTCTCAAGCTCATAGCTTTTGATGATGCTGCTCCTTACTTTCAGTTGAAGAAACTTTTTTATAATTTAATTTCTGATCGCGGGGAGCGGGCCACGGTTGAAGTTGTTTTCATGTAAAAATACCCTTCCCCTCTTCCATGGAAAATTCCCCCCTCAAGACAATACCATTCCTGACGACTTTTGGAGGGTGTTTCCCCATTTTTCGATAATGAAGCAATTTTCTAAAGCTCATAGCTTTTGACTGGCAACACTAAAGTTAATGAATCCCAAATCTTTGGAAACAGCCTCTATTTCTGCCCGTTTAAGTTTTGATGTTGCTCCTTACTTTCAGTTAAAGAAACTTTTTTATAATTCAATTTCTGATTGCGGGCCACGGTTGAAGTTGTTTTCATGTAAAAAATACCCTTCCCCTCTTCCATGGGAAATTCCCCTCAAGACAATATCATTCCTGTCGACTTTTGGAGGGTGTTTCCCCATTTTTCGATAATCAGGCAATTATCTCAAGCTCATAGCTTTTGACTGACAACACTAAAGTTAATGAATCCTAAATCTATGGAAACAGCCTCTATTTCTGCCCGTTTAAGTTTTGATGATGCTCCTTACTTTCAGTTGAAGAAACTTTTTATAATTTAATTTCTGATTGCGGGTCATGGTTGAAGTTGTTATCATTTAAAAATACCCTTCCCCTCTTCCATGGAAAATTCCCCCTCAAGACAATACCATTCCTGTCGACTTTTGGAGGGTGTTTCCCCATTTTTCGATAATCAGGGAATTTTCTCAAGCTCATAGCTTTTGACTGACAACACTAAAGTTAATGAATCCTAAATCTATGGAAACAGCCTCTATTTCTGCCCGTTTAAGTTTTGATGATGCTCCTTACTTTCAGTCGAAGAAACTTTTTATAATTTAATTTCTGAATGTGGGTCATGGTTGAAGTTGTTTTCATGTAAAAATACCCTTCCCCTCTTCCATGGAAAATTCCCCCTCAAGACAATGCCATTCCTGTCAACTTTTGGAGAGTGTTTCCCCATTTTTCGATAATCAGGCAATTTTCTCAAGCTCATAGCTTTTGACTAGCAACACTAAAGTTAATGAATCATAAATCTATGGAAACAGCCTCTATTTCTGCCCGTTTAAGTTTTGATGATGCTCCTTACTTTCAGTTGAAGAAACTTTTTTATAATTTAATTTCTGATTGTGGGTCATGGTTGAAGTTGTTTTCATGTAAAAATACCCTTCCCCTCTTCCATGGAAAATTCCCCCTCAAGACAATACCATTCCTGTGGACTTTTGGAGGGTGTTTCCCCATTTTTCGATAATCAGGGAATTTTCTCAAGCTCATAGCTTTTGACTGACAAAACTAAAGTTAATGAATCCTAAATCTATGGAAACAGCCTCTATTTCTGCCCGTTTAAGTTTTGATGTTGCTCCTTACTTTCAGTTGAAGAAACTTTTTTATAATTTAATTTCTGATTGCGGGCCACGGTTGAAGTTGTTTTCATGTAAAAATACCCTTCCCCTCTTCCATGGAAAATCCCCCCCTCAAGACAATGCCATTCCTGTCGACTTTTGGAGGGTGTTTCCCCATTTTTCGATAATCAGGCAATTTTCTCAAGCTCATAGCTTTTGACTAGCAACACTAAAGTTAATGAATCCTAAATCTTTGGAAACAGCCTCTATTTCTGCCCGTTTAAGTTTTGATGTTGTTTCTTACTTTCAGTTGAAGAAACTTTTTTATAATTTAATTTCTGATTGCGGGCCACGGTTGAAGTTGTTTTCATGTAAAAATACCCTTCCCCTCTTCCATGGGAAATTCCCCCCTCAAGACAATACCATTCCTGTCGACTTTTGGAGGGTGTTTCCCCATTTTTCGATAATCAGGCAATCTTCTCAAGCTCATAGCTTTTGACTAGCAACACTAAAGTTAATGAATCCTAAATCTTTGGAAACAGCCTCTATTTCTGCCCGTTTAAGTTTTGATGTTGCTCCTTACTTTCAGTTGAAGAAACTTTTTATAGTTTAATTTCTGATTTTGGAGCACGGTTGAATTTGTTTTAACGTAAAAATACCATTTCCATATTCCCTGTCAAATCCCCCCCCTCACGACAATACCATTCTTGTCGACTTTTGGAAGATGCTTCTCCATTTTTCGATAATCAGGCAATTTTCTCAAGCTCATAGATTTTGACTGACAACACTAAAGTTAATGAATCCTAAATCTTTGGAAACAGCGTCTGTTTCAGCCCGTTTAAGTTTTGATGTTTCTCCTTACGTTCAGTTGATGAAACTTTTTTATAATTTAATTTCTGATTGCGGTCCATGATTGAAGTTGTCTCCATGTAAAAATATCCTTCCCCTCTTCCATGGAAAATTCCTCCCCCCCTCAAGACCAAGCCATTACTGTCGACTTTTGGAAGGTGTTTCCCCATTTATCGATAATCAGGCAATTTTCTCAAGTTCATAGCTTTTGATTGACAACACTAAAGTTAATGAATCCTAAATCTATGGAAACAGACTCTATTTCTGCCCGTTTTAGTTTTGATGATGCTCCTTACTTTCAGTTGAAGAAACTTTTTTATAATTTAATTTCTGATTGTGGGCCACGGTTGAAGTTGTTTTCATGTAAAAATACCCTTCCCCTCTTCCATGGAAAATTCCCCCCTCAAGACAATACCATTCCTGTCGACTTTTGGAGGGTATTTCCCCATTTTTCGATAATCAGGCAATTTTCTCAAGCTCATAGCTTTTGACTGGCAACACTAAAGTTAAGTAATCCTAAATCTTTGGAAACAGCCTCTATTTCTGCCCGTTTAAGTTTTGATGATGCTCCTTACTTTCAGTTGAAGAAACGTTTTTATAATTTAATTTCTGATTGTGGGTCATGGTTGAAGTTGTTTTCATGTAAAAATACCCTTCCCCTATTCCATGGAAAATTCCCCCCTCAAGACAATACCATTCCTGTGGAGTTTTGGAGGGTTTTTCCCCATTTTTCGATAATCAGGGAATTTTCTCAAGCTCATAGCTTTTGACTGACAACACTAATGTTAATGAATCCTAAATCTATGGAAACAGCCTCTATTTCTGCCCGTTTAAGTTTTGATGTTGCTCCTTACTTTCAGTTGAAGAAACTTTTTTATAATTCAATTTCTGATTGCGGACCACGGTTGAAGTTGTTTTCATGTAAAAAATACCCTTCCCCTCTTCCATGGGAAATTCCCCCTCAAGACAATATCATTCCTGTCGACTTTTGGAGGGTGTTTCCCCATTTTTCGATAATCAGGCAATTATCTCAAGCTCATAGCTTTTGACTGACAACACTAAAGTTAATGAATCCTAAATCTATGGAAACAGCCTCTATTTCTGCCCGTTTAAGTTTTGATGATGCTCCTTACTTTCAGTTGAAGAAACTTTTTTATAATTTAATTTCTGATTGTGGGTCATGGTTGAAGTTGTTTTCATGTAAAAATACCCTTCCCCTCTTCCATGGAAAATTCCCCCCTCAAGACAATACCATTCCTGTGGACTTTTGGAGGGTGTTTCCCCATTTTTCGATAATCAGGGAATTTTCTCAAGCTCATAGCTTTTGACTGACAACACTAAAGTTAATGAATCCTAAATCTATGGAAACAGCCTCTATTTCTGCCCGTTTAAGTTTTGATGATGCTCCTTACTTTCAGTCGAAGAAACTTTTTTATAATTTAATTTCTGAATGTGGGTCATGGTTGAAGTTGTTTTCATGTAAAAATACCCTTCCCCTCTTCCATGGAAAATTCCCCCCTCAAGACAATGCCATTCCTGTCAACTTTTGGAGAGTGTTTCCCCATTTTTCGATAATCAGGCAATTTTCTCAAGCTCATAGCTTTTGACTAGCAACACTAAAGTTAATGAATCATAAATCTATGGAAACAGCCTCTATTTCTGCCCGTTTAAGTTTTGATGATGCTCCTTACTTTCAGTTGAAGAAACTTTTTTATAATTTAATTTCTGATTGTGGGTCATGGTTGAAGTTGTTTTCATGTAAAAATACCCTTCCCCTCTTCCATGGAAAATTCCCCCCTCAAGACAATACCATTCCTGTGGACTTTTGGAGGGTGTTTCCCCATTTTTCGATAATCAGGGAATTTTCTCAAGCTCATAGCTTTTGACTGACAAAACTAAAGTTAATGAATCCTAAATCTATGGAAACAGCCTCTATTTCTGCCCGTTTAAGTTTTGATGTTGCTCCTTACTTTCAGTTGAAGAAACTTTTTTATAATTTAATTTCTGATTGCGGGGCAGGGTTGAAGTTGTTTTCATGTAAAAATACCCTTCCACTCTTCCATGGAAAATTCCCCCCTCAAGACAATACCATTCCTGTCGACTTTTGGAGGGTGTTTCCCCATTTTTCGATAATCAGGCAATTTTCTCAAGCTCATAGCTTTTGACTAGCAACACTAAAGTTAATGAATCCTAAATCTTTGGAAACAGCCTCTATTTCTGCCCGTTTAAGTTTTGATGTTGTTTCTTACTTTCAGTTGAAGAAACTTTGTTATAATTTAATTTCTGATTGCGGGCCACGGTTGAAGTTGTTTTCATGTAAAAATACCCTTCCCCTCTTCCATGGCAAATTCCCCCCTCAAGACAATACCATTCCTGTCGACTTTTGGAGGGTGTTTCCCCATTTTTCGATAATCAGGCAATCTTCTCAAGCTCATAGCTTTTGACTAGCAACACTAAAGTTAATGAATCCTAAATCTTTGGAAACGGCCTCTATTTCTGACCGATTAAGTTTTGATTTTGCTCCTTACTTTAAGTTAAAGAAATTTTTTTATAATTTAATTTCTGATTGCGGTCCACGGTTGAAGTTGTTTACATGTAAAAATACTCTTCCCCTCTTCCATGGAAAATTCCCCCCTCAAGACAATACCGTTCCTGTCGACTTTTGGAGGGTGTTTCCCCATTTTTCGATAATCAGGCAATTTTCTCAAGCTCAAAGCTTTTGACTGGCAACACTAAAGTTAATGAATCCTAAATCTTTGGAAACAGCGTCTATTTCTGCCCGTTTAAGTTTTGATGTTGCTCCTTACTTTCAGTTGAAGAAGCTTTTTTATAATTTAATTTCTGATTGCGGGCCACAGTTGAAGTTATCTTCATGTAAAAATGCCCTTCCCCTCTTCCATGGAAAATTCTCCCCTCAAGACAATACCCTTCCTGTCAACTGTTGGAGGGTGTTTCCCCATTTTTCAATAATCAGGCAATTTTCTCAAGTTCATAGCTTTTGATTGACAACACTAAAGTTAATGAATCCTAAATCTATAGAAACAGACTCTATTTCTGCCCGTTTGAGTTTTGATGCTGCTCCTTACTTTCAGTTGAAGAAACTTTTTTATAATTTAATTTCTGATTGTGGGCCATGGTTGATGTTGTGTTTTCATGTAAAAATACCCTTCCCCTATTCCTTGGAAAATTCCCCCCTCCAGACAATACCATTCCTGTCGACTTTTCGAGGGTGTTTCCCCATTTTTCGATAATCAGACAATTTTCTCAAGCTCATAGCTTTTGAATGGCAACACTAAAGTTAAGTAATCCTAAATCTTTGGAAACAGCCTCTATTTCTGCCCGTTTAAGTTTTGATGATGCTCCTTACTTTCAGTTGAAGAAACGTTTTTATAATTTAATTTCTGATTGTGGGTCATGGTTGAAGTTGTTTTCATGTAAAAATACCCTTCCCCCCTTCCATGGAAAATTCCCCCCTCAAGACAATACCATTCCTGTCGACTTTTGGAGGGTGTTTCCCCATTTATCGATAATCAGGCAATTTTCTCAAGTTCATAGCTTTTGATTGACAACACTAAAGTTAATGAATCCTAAATCTATGGAAACAGCCTCTATTTCTGCCCGTTTAAGTTTTGATGTTGCTCCTTACTTTCAGTTGAAGAAACTTTTTTATAATTTAAATTCTGATTGTGGGACACGGTTGAAGTTGTTTTCATGTAAAAATACCCTTCCCCTCTGCCATGGAAAATTCCCCCCTCAAGACAATACCATTCCTGTCGACTTTTGGAGAGTGTTTCCCCATTTTTCGATAATCAGGCAATTTTCTCAAGCTCATAGCTTTTGACTAGCAACACTAAAGTTAATGAATCATAAATCTATGGAAACAGCCTCTATTTCTGCCCGTTTAAGTTTTGATGAGGCTCCTTACTTTCAGTTGAAGAAATTTTTTTATAATTTAATTTCTGATTGCGGGTCATGGTTGAAGTTGTTTTCATGTAAAAATACCCTTCGTCCCTTCCATAGAAAATTCCCCCCTCAAGAAAATGCCATTCCTGTCGACTGTTGGAGGGTGTTTCCCCATTTTTCGATAATCAGGGAATTTTCTCAAGCTCATAGCTTTTGACTGACAACACTAAAGTTAATGAATCCTAAATCTATGGAAACAGCCTCTATTTCTGCCCGTTTAAGTTTTGATGATGCTCCTTACTTTCAGTTGAAGAAACTTTTTTATAATTTAATTTCTGATTGTGGGGCAAGGTTGAAGTTGTTTTCATATAAAAATACCCTTCCCCTCTTCCATGGAAAATTCCCCCCTCAAGACAATACCATTCCTGTCGAATTTTGGAGGGTGTTTCCCCATTTTTCGATAATCAGGCAATTTTCTCAAGCTCTTAGCTTTTGACTAGCAACACTAAAGCTAATAATTCCCAAATCATTGGAAACAGCCTCTATTTCTGCCCTTTTTTGTTTTGATTTTGATCCTTACTTTCAGTTGAAGAAACTTTTTTAAAATTTAATTTCTGATTGCGGGCCACGGTTGAAGTTGTTTTCATGTAAAAATACTCTTCCCCTCTTCCATGGTAAATTCCCCCCTCAAGACAATACCATTCCTGTCGACTTTTGGAGGGTGTTTCCCCATTTTTCGATAATCAGGCAATCTTCTCAAGCTCATAGCTTTTGACTAGCAACACTAAAGTTAATGAATCCTAAATCTTTGGAAACAGCCTCTATTTCTACCCGTTTAAGTTTTGATGTTGCTCCTTACTTTCAGTTGAAAAAACTTTTTTATAATTTAATTTCTGATTGCGGGTCACGGTTGAAGTTGTTTTCATGTAAAAATACCCTTCCTCATTTTCTTGGAAAATTCCCCCCTCAAGACAATTCCCTTCCTGTCATCTTTTAGGAGGCGCTGCCCCAATTCTCTATAATCAGATAATTTTCTCAAGGTCATACATTTTGACTGACAACACTAAAGTTAATGAATTCTAGGTCTTTGGAAACAGCCTCTATTTCTACCCGTGTAAGTTATGATGTTGCTCCTTACTTTCAGTTGAAGAAACTTTTTTATAATTTAATTTCTGATTGCGGACCACGGTTGAAGTTGTTTTCATGTAAAAATACCCTTCCCCTCTTCCATGGAAAATTCCCCCCTCAAGACAATACCATTCCTGTCGACTTTTGGAGGGTGTTTCCCCATTTTTCGATAATCAGGCAATTTTCTCAAGTTCATAGCTTTTGATTAACAACACTAAAGTTAATGAATCCTAAATCTATGGAAACAGCCTCTATTTCTGCCCGTTTAAGTTTTGATGATGCTCCTTACTTTCAGTTGAAGAAACTTTTTTATAATTTAATTTCTGATTGTGGGCCAGGGTTGAGGTTGTTTTCACGTAAAAATACCCGTCCTCTTTTCCATGAAAAATTCCCTTCTCAAGACACGTCCATTCCTATCGTCTTTTGGAGGGTGTTTCTCCATTTTCCGATAATCATACACTTTTCTCAAATTAATTACTTTTGACTGGCAAGGCGATAGCTAATTAATTCCAAATCTTTGGAAACAGCCTCTATTTCTGCCCGTTTAAGTTTTGATGTTGCTCCTTACTTTCAGTTGGAGACACTTTCTTATAATTTAATTTCTGATTGCGGGGCACGGTTGAAGTTGTTTTCATGTAAAAATACCCTTCCCCTCATCCATGGAAAATTTGCCCCTCAAGACAATACCATTCCTG